>NW_006159840.1:2030533-2036105 GCF_000334495.1 Tupaia belangeri chinensis | reverse complement strand
AGAGAAAAATCTCCGGGCCACTAGTTACTCTAGAATAGCCAAAAGAGCAGCTTTTCCATAACACTCCCAGGGCTGGAGTTGAATAAAACCAACAGAGTGCCCACTGACGGTGCTTGTTCCTGTTGGGTTTCTGCCTCCCTCACTTAAGAGTCAGGCTAGTTCACAGAAAAGCAATGCAGTTCAAAGGATGACATGAAGAGCCAGATGATGGAGCTGCTGTAAAACAGGACTCACTGGGAAACAATCCCGCTTGGGAAGATTCCTGGTGCAAGTCTGGAGCCCTTCCTGAGAAGGCCAGGCACGCATGTGACCATGATCTAGGGTGGGAGCCTGCAGGTGGTCATGATGTCAAGACCCTGTTGAGAGTGGCTCTCTCATGTTCTCTTGTCTCTTCCTCTCTCTTGGAAGAAATAAATAAACTTTAAAGAAAGAGAATGAAATAGTTGATAATAATAGAAGGAAAACTGGTTTGGGGGAAGGATTGAATTGCAAGAGTGGGAATTGGGCAAAAGTTTTTAAAAGATTGAAGAGGGAAGGAAGTAAAATTGATTCTGCAGGGATTGGAAAAAATGAAATTAAAAGAAAAAAATGAAACTAACAAGGTAGAGAGGAGCTTAAGGAAAGTGTATTATGAAACAATTTCTTATTACAATTTTACCTTTAACATTTTTCAAATTAAATTCAGGTAATTAAAGCAGAGTATACTGAAACTGTGCCAAGGTTTCCATTGGAAAGAACAGACACTAAAGGATGTCTGATGTTACCATTAGATTCTAAAGATAGGAAATATGCTTAATGTATTTTCTATAAAGATATCTTATTTTGTTAATATTTTCTATTTCATTGTTTAAAATATGTTATTATTCATTCATTACCACTACCCAAATGTGACTTCTTGATTCAGTTCCATTCAGTGTACCACTTTTTCATCCTCTGTAATGTGCATAGCATGAAGAGAGCTCTAAGAAACTTTTTCTTCAGTGAGTTTGTTTTGTTTTAGAAGAAATAAGATGAGGGACATATAACTAACGCCAGGGTCAAGTGTACTTTCTGCTATTGTAGTGATATGTGTATGTGGAGTGTGGACGGGGGTATAGCAAGGAAACTGAGAACTTCACGAAGGAGAAGGTGAGATTTGCTTTGGATAGGGACTCTGGGTTAACTGCTTTCAACATCAAAGGAGCAAAACTAGTCAAATCTTGAAGGCAGGCATTCCAAATTTCTCTCATGAAATAGAATTCTGATTTAACTGGAGCCATGTTATATTAGGGAATATTTTGAAATAAACTGGAATATCTTGGTGATAGGCTCCTTAACACTAACACATAGATTTAGTGTTAATCTAAGGAGTTTGAAATTTATTCTGTAGGTCATAGGAAATCACTGGGTAGATCAGATCCATAATAAAAAAGCTCAAAGATAATTTTTTTGTGATTTATGCTTTATATTTATTCATTGTCAACAAGGTATGCAGCTGTATAAAAAGCATTGTAATGTACCACCAAAAGGTTTACAGTTTTATTTATGTAGATAAGTAGTAGTAAACACATGGGAAGAATGAGGAAGTGAATGGGGAAAGATATTGCATATTGTACATCTACATCTTTTACACCCTTTGTTGGGATTACATGGACAGCCATTAAAGTATTACCAAAGTCTTACAAGGTACTCTAGGCATCCATTTTTAAAAACAGAGAACTTTAGCTAGAAAGTAGTGCTGAGAATCAAATGCTAACAACCTTCAATTCCTAGGGACTTCAAAGCTGACCACAAATTTTTTATGTACCCAAATTCACTGTTTTCATATAAGGGAACTCAGTTTTACAAAGTCACGGATGGTCAATAATGTGTCCATTCTATTTATTTATTTATTAGGTTTTTGCTGTAGGGTGCTTGTACTCACCAGAGAGGGAGAAAGAGAGATACAGAGAACCAGAGAGAGAGAAAGTGAAAAATTACCCCCCAGAGGTATGGTCACACAATCCCATCTCATTTTCCTCTTGGGATTCTGGGCATGCAAGCCCCTGTGCCTGGCATGATTTCCAACCTGTCAGATCCAGGACTTGAACCATGGTCAGCCATGTGGGAGTCCAGCATCTTAACACCACGGCATCTGCAGCCCCCCCAACACTCTTTTTAATAGATATTTATCATTACATTATTGCTGTATATAATCAGAAAGAAACAATACTAGGGGTCATAGTATATATAAATTTGAGCATAATGATAATGAATTCATGACTTGTTAGATTTTTGCAAGGGGCTTAACCACTGGATTGTTATGAATAAGAAAACATTATTAAGTTTTCAAGGCAAAATTGCAATGACTGCTTTTCTAAGTCATTCACAGGATGGATATTTGCAGTGTGTGTGTCTAGTTGGTTCTGATACTAAAGAAATTGTGTGATTGGTCTCAAGTTTCTAGCAAGGCCACTGAGGTCATCCAACATATATACACAGGACATTTGCAGCTGATGAGAATCCTTTGTGTAAAGATCAGTCCAGACAGGGAGGAAGGGAGCCTAATGAAGTGTTACTACCAGTGAAGTGAAAGACCTTACTTAGCATGAGAGCTGGCGAGCTCATCAAGGGCATACAGATCCTGGTAGGAAGAAGAAAAGAGTTCTTCAGTGCGTCCAATAGACAATGAGATTATGTTACCACCAATCTTGAGAACACACTGATTTCAATTTCCAAAGTCTTCTGATCCCTAATGAAGGAAAGTTAACTCAATTGCTAATCAACAAGATGCAGATACAATCTAAGTGATGCATGGCCCTTCTGTTCTAAAAAAGAAATTCATTTCTCAATTGTTTAATGATGCTTTGAAATGTGTAAAGCGCTGCAGAGCAATTGTTGGTATTTTTCAAAAAAGCATTTTCTATGAGCTAAAATATAAACCTTGTTGAAATAATTATGGTTTTATTGAAAGTCTTATTTGCCAAATTATCTCATTAAAAAAATGTTTTAAAGATGTAGAAATCTACATGTGAGTTTAAAATGGTGGTTATTTCCAAGCCATTACTGTAGACAGTTTCCAAATATTAGACATTTTTTTCTTCTAATAAGGTCTATAACAGGTTTTATAGGCCTTTGAATAATGAGATATTATACAAAACTGAATATAAAATTGTGAGTATCTTTCATTCATCTGTACTTTTATCATGTAACATAAATTTTTTAGCCTTGGAAGAAAGATTGACTATTGGGCATTTACTGGTAGGAGCCACTAAGTGGATTTTCTTCTTATTGTTTTTAAAGCATGTTTTCTCCAAAGAGACATGATTTTTAAGTGCCCTTTGGCCAGATTCAACAATAATTATCCAATATCTCGCATCCAACATCTTATTCCTAAAAGGAACAAGAAAAAAAATTCTTTCGAGTATACGCTTTTTAAAATGTTTTAGAATATGTTCCTGTTTTCACATTTAAATATGAGTGGTTGCCATGCTAAGATTAAAATCCACCATCTCGCTTTCACCTTACGTGAGCGATTCAGTGGTGCAAAATTAAGAATATGCGAACCATTTGCCACTTTCTTATCTCAGAGCCTGTACTCTCTCCCTGAAGTTGTCACAACTGTCTCCTCACTGGCCTTTTGCCAACCCTCTTTGTCCACTCCAGTCCTCCCAGTACCGCTGCTGTAGTCCCAGTTCCAGGCCCACTGGCCTGAAGTTCTCAGTCTGATCAAGTTCACGCTATAGGGAGCAGTCCCCAAGCCCCCCTCCTTTGTTAGGAACCCTTCGAGTATGTTTCTGTGTCCCCAACAGCAAATCCACTCTGTTGGCTCCACAGGACCCTGCGAAGCAGTGAGGGGCTGTTATGGACTTGGCTTATAGGAGTTCAGACCCCGCTGGTCATGGACTCCTGGGCAAAAGGACGGGAAAGAGAGTGACAGAAAGGAGGAGCTTCTCCCCCTTGTTCTGTCTCCTGTTAGAGGGTCCCAAGGTTGTGTGGCATTTGTGACTCATTTTACAGATTAGGATGAAATCACTTCTTTCTGTTCCAATTTTTCTGTCTTCCCAGGACTCAGCTCCATACTAGGGAGTCGTCTTGAGGTTACCCCTATGCTGTTCTCACAGGCACAGTTTCTCTCTGCAGGCCAAAGCTTTACCGCTGAGTGAAGGTCTTAAAAGCTGTCCTTTCTTCCCAGTCTTCCTCCAGATGAGCTGGAAAACTCACTGTGTCGACATGTGGGTTCCGCTCAGCTAGGGCACATGCTAAACAAGGAAAAGGCTAATGCAATGTGGCCATGCCGTGAACGTCCCTAAAAACTGCTGCTTGTGGCTTGGAGAATAAGAGGGTGCAAGGAGTACCTACTCTGCACGTGTGTGTTTGTGTGTGTGTGTGTGCGCGCGCGCGTGCGTGCATGTGTGTGTGTGGGAGCTGTAAGATACTTTGTGTGATGTAATCGATACCTTCTTAAGATTCACAGCCGCCTTACAGGGAGACAGTCTAGTCACTGCTGATCCTTTACAGTGGGATGTGTGGGATGGATGACGATGGTTCTCGACACCACAGGCACGTTCTGCATCTCCCACCTCCTCTCCCATCAGGACTACCCTCCACAAACCATCCTTTTGCTCCCTCCCACAAGGCCAAGTTCCAGAAAGAATCTGAAAACCCAAGAAAAAAGCTATTCACCTCTAAAGTTCTCCTGGACTCAGAAGGTGAAATCCCTGCCCCTCCTCTGTCTTCGCCTGACTGTCTTCTCCACAGCCGTCAGGAGCCAGCTCAGTGCTGCCTTCTCACTGGGCCTTTCCTGAGCTCCAGTCGGCTCTCCTCTGTCAGCCCACCATGGTACCGTTCATTCTATTGTCGTGACGCAACCCAGTGCCTCATTTGCTTGTTTGGTGGGTACAAATTTTAAACCACCTACTTAGATGTGCAAGAAATGCCACACTTCCTTAGTTTCCTATAACAAAATTACATCTGACCACAGTCTGGCCAGAAAAGTCTGTCTCAGTCATCCGCAGGGCACTCTTTTCTTCCCCTGCATTGTCCAAACTCTGCAAGGCTTTCCTGGCATCTGAAACAGTTCCAGGGACTTCTAGTCCCAAGCCTCATGGTCCTGGGTGAACTGCCCTACTGCCCCCTGCCATGTAAGGCCACCTGTGTGGCCCATGATGCAAGCTTCCCCATCACGGACCCATGACGCTCTCTCAGGGGCCTCCAGAGCTGACCCAGGGACATGCACACTCCAGTCCTTTCCTGGTCTGAAGGAGTCTGCCACTTTATCCTGTGGCAACTCCTCCTGTCGAAGCCAAATTCTCTCTCTTACCCCACCCAAGACTTCCAAAATAATCAGTAAATTTGGATTTTTGCAAAGAATTGGAGAGTTGTTATTGGTCTTAGAGACACCTTTGGCTTTTGACACTGTAGAGAAAGGACTTGGCTTCTGTGGAATGGAGAGGAAGAACTTCAGGAGGACTAAACGTGACTCGGTACATTACCCTGCCGTGCATGTCTGTCTGCCCTTGGGACCACAAGCTACTAAGGGCAGAAGCCATTCTGAGCCACAACTGAGTCCACAGCCAAGGACACACCAGTGCAGAGTTCCCCAGCAAGTACT
>NW_006159840.1:2026484-2030267 GCF_000334495.1 Tupaia belangeri chinensis | reverse complement strand
GATGGATAGCCAGTCGGTAGTGTGGTGGTTAAGGCAGGTGGATTCCATATGGCCAACCCTGAGGTTTGAGTCTCAGACCCAGTAGCTTGAGAAATATGCCAGGTGTGTATGCATGCATACTTAAAATTCCAAAAGGAGAAGTAGAGAAGAAGGGATTGTGGTGTGGCTATCCCCTATGAGGGTGCTTTACATTTTCCCTCTCTCTCCTCAGCACGTGTGCATGCCCTTTAGCAAATTAATAATAAAAAAATTAAAGAATTGAGTTGCAATTGAAAGAAGGGAAAGGTTTTTGATGACTCAAAACATATTTACTTTTTTTAAGAATTATTTTATTTAATTTTATTTATTATTTTAATTAGTTTACTTATTTTTAAAGATTTGACCAGAAAAAGACAGAGACAGAGAGAAAGAGAGAGAGAGAGAGAGAAAGTGAGAAAGCAAGCTGCCAGGCCCAGGACTTGAACCTCGGTCAGCCATGTGGTAGTCCAACACCTTAACCACCATGTTTTCTGCCCCATATTTACTTTTTTGGTTTTTTTGAGAGAGATTTTTGCTTTAGGGTACATGTGCTCACCAAAATGACAGAGAGAGACAGAGAGACAGAAAGTGAGAAATCCCCAGGGGGGATGGCCACACTGCAATCCCTTCTTCATTCTTCTCTTGGGATCTTAGGCATACATGTGCATGGGCCTGGTGTGAGTTTAAGCCACTGGTTCTGGGACTAAAACTGCGGTCGACTACATGGGAGTCCAGCAACATAGCCATTATACCAACTGCTGGTCCCCTCCATATTTTACTTTTAAATGGTATGTTTCAGTGATTGGGAGAAGTTTTAAATACATAATTGCATTTAGTTACTATCAAGAACATATCTTTGGGGACCAGCATGTGGCGTGGTGGTTAAGGCGCTGGACACTTCCATGTGGTCAACCGCAGCTCAAGTCGCGGATCTGGTGGCTTGCTTTCTCAGCAGCTCAAGTCCCAGATCTGTTGGCTTGCTTTCTCACTTTCCATCTCTCTCCGGTCAAATCAAAAATAAACGAATGAATAAATAAAATAAAAGAACATATCTGTTACATTTTTAACACAAACAAGCACATAAACATCTTTAAAAACCTATTAGATAGGACCAGCAGATAGCACAATGGTTACATCACTCATAAACATCTTTAAAAACCTATTAGATGGGGCCAGCAGATGCCACAATGGTTACATCACTGGACTCTCACATAGTCGACCATGGTTCGAGTCCCAGACCCAGTGGCTTAAACTCACACTGGGAGTGTGTGCGTGCATGCCCAAGATCCCAAGAGGAGAATGGAGGAGAAGGGACTGTGACATGGCCATCCCCTCTGGAGATGATTTCTTGCTTTCTCTCTGCTTCTGTCTTTCTAGCGAGCACACGTGCCCTATAAAAACTTCTCTTTAAAAAAAAACCTTTTAGCAGAGATATCTTCATCAGAAAGCTGCTTAGTATTGTTTCCGTTTGTTTTGTTTCAAGAAAGGGGGAAAAATAATTTCAGGATGTATTAGAGGCTGAGAAGGGTTTACCAGAAGTCTGTAGGTGCAAGCAGAGGCAGCTCTGTCCTCTTTGGAGTGGGGAGACTCTTCTAAGAAGTTGAGTCCCCTCTGCACTTAGTCTAATGACAGCTGAGACTTTAAATCAGCACATGCCATTTTCATACCCACAGTAGTGTTCAGCACCATGCTCGTTGCATTAATCAAAGTGTCACCGTATGCCACCAGTGAAGGGCATCCCTCATTTAGGTAGTGACTCACATGGACACTTAAGGACAGCAGCGGAACTCAGCCATTCCAAGGATGTCACCGCCGCACGCTGCCTAGCCCTGCAAAGATTTACAGTTGCTTTGGATAATAGTCCATATGGAGATATTTATTTGTTTATTAAGACGTGCTAACCTAGGCAGCAATTGGAAAAGGGAACTGTTCAGCAGATTTATTTCCTGTAGTTTACTGAGTCAGCCTAACTCATCACAAATGCTCGGCGTTCTAATTAAAGGGAAAGGGGAAAGGTCCTCTCACGTCCTGTACAATGTGTCTCCACATTCCCATCTCTCGATCAAACAGCACAATGTGTTCCTAGTTACTTCCTCCTGCAACATGGGCAATTGTCGTGGAATTATCCCGCTTAATAGTAAGCCATCTCTGAATTGAGACCATTGAAAAAAAAAAACAAGGTTAGCCTAAATAAGAAGTTCCTATTTTTAAAACTTGTTTCCACATTTTTAGACTGTGCTTATACTACATGTCATTCCTAGGTCACTGATTTATAAGAAAACTTGAAACTCCAGCTTGTCAAGGAGAAGCCCAAGTGAGAAGCCCTTCAGAAACCATCAGCGAGGAGGGAGACCTAAGTAGCAAATTCTGACTTGGAGCCCAAGCGTGGGATCCCTCCTGAGGGCTGCTCAGGGCCGTGGGCAGCAGCTGTCCTGGCTGTTGCCAGCTGGCTCGGTCCTCTGGAAGAGGACTTTGCTGGGGTTTCCTCCAGGCCTGCCTTGCAGACATCTTTAGCGGCCCCAGGAGACAAGCCTCCCTGGAATGTATTTGCTTTGAAACAATAAAACACTGTCTCTGCTGGATTTGTCCTGTAGGCTTGAAGCTGTCCTAGCCATTTCGAAGCACACCCACCAGGCCCAAAGCCATCATTTGCTGGTGCACCTGAACTCTGTCCTCAGTTTCTGCCCAGCAACGCGTAAAGGCAAACTGCCTGCTGCGTGCTGCCGTGGCACCAGACCCCATCCCAGCACTATGCTGGAATACACAATGCATTCACATTATGTTTAGAGGCACAGCCACGTGCTTGCATGTATGTGTGCACAAATGTATTTGTGTGTGCATACATGGGGGGTGTTTCCTTCCATCACATAGCTCACTGATAATCACTGTAAAAACTTCCACTTGGAGTGACCAGTAAGCAAGAGCAGGAAACCAATGTGTTTTTTCTTTTGTGTATTTCTTCCCAAACCTGAACATGCATTTTTTTTTAAGTAAAAAGCAGGGACCAACAGGTGGCATGGAGGCTAAGGTGCTGGATCGCACGTGGCCGTGTGTGTGGTTCAAGTCCTGGACCTTGTGGTTTGAAAACTACACCAGGTGCAAGTGTGTGCATGCCCAAAATCCTGAGAGGAGACTGGAGGAGAAGGGACTGTGGTACGCCAGTCCCCGGGGGTGATTTCTCATTCCTTCTCTCTCTGGCAGGCGCACACACTCTATAGCAAAACAAATAGAAAAAGCAAGTACCAAAGTAGAAGTGAAATGTGAAGGTTTATTTTCCTCAGATAAATACCTTAGTTGGTATGTATTACACATTTATAAGCAAAGATAGATTACCTTTCCTAACAATTTTCATTGCACCCTTACTTCTATTGTGCCAAGAACTTTACACGTAGTGTCTCATTTCATGTTAATAATAACCTTATTGATACATGCATTATGTTATCCCGTTTGGTAGACAAAGACACTGAGCTTCAGAGAAGTTAAGGAATGTTCCTACTCGGACCAGCAGATGGTGTAACAGCTACATCGCTGGACTCCCATGTAGTCGATCATGGTTCGAATCCCGGACCCGGTGGCTTAAACTCACGCCGGGCACATGCATGTGTGTGCCCAAGATCCCAAGAGGGGAATGGAGGAGAAGGGATTGTGGCATAGCCATCCGTCCCAGTGGTGATTTCTCACTTTCTGTCTGTCTCTCTCTGTCTTTTTCTTTCTGGTTACCACACGTGCCCTATAGCAAAAACCTCTCCAAAAAAAAAAAAAAAA
>NW_006159840.1:2025157-2026474 GCF_000334495.1 Tupaia belangeri chinensis | reverse complement strand
TCCTACTCCCACGCAGCTAATCATACTGAAGCCTGAATGAGAACTGAGTCTGTCTCCAGAGCCTGAGGCTTTAGCCATTCTGCTCACTCATGTGTTGTTGATTTCCTACTCCCACACAGCTAGTCATACTGAAGCCTGAATGAGAACTTAGTCTGTCTCCATAGCCTGAGGTTTTAGCCATTCTGCTCACTCATGTGTTGTTGAGTTATTGGTTAGTTATATTTTTTTACCTTTCTTGAGGGCCTAATATGAATTGTTTTTTGAGGGATTTTTTTGAGTGGTTTCTGCCTTAGGGCATGTTACCTTGCTTGGAAGAGAGAGCAACAGAGACAGAGACAGTGAGAGTGAAAGTGAGAAATCTCCACCCAGGGAGGATGGCCGTGCCATAATCCCTTCTCTTCCATTCTCCTCCCAGGATCTTGCACACACATCCACACATGCCCAGTGTGATTTTCAAGTCAACAGGTCTGGGACTAGAACCACGGTTGGCCTAATGGGAGTCCAGCGAGGTAACCACTATGCCATCTGTTGGCCCCATGAATTGGTATCTTTAATCATGATAATATTCTAGATAGATTGTGTTTTAAGCCTAAATAAACAGGTCTTCCATTTATTGACTCTTACTTTAAAGAGATTTTTCAAAGTAATTCCATGAAAAAATAAAGCTTTCTCACTTTTTGCCACTTAAAGCATTATTTTGTATTTCACGGTAACCATAGAGTATCTACAGAGTCCTAAACCAGCATCTTCACTGTTCATATGAATAGCCCAGACTCCTGGTTCCACATCTTGAAAGGTTTTTATACCGATTCTTTTTACCACAGTTGAACATGTGGGTACCCTAAGAGGCTAGTTCCACCTCCATAAAACATTATTCTCATTTGGTTATTATTTTTCAGTTGCAGCAAATGAGAAATCTTCATTGTCTTTTTAGAAGCAGTTAATGTGATTCCAGTAAAGTGACCAAATTTAGTAAAACCAAAATTTGGAGGTAACTGTTCACTTTTTCCACTTAGGGTCCCAAGGGTGAGGCTTGCCTCAAAAAATGTTTTAAGTCGCAGCCTTAGGATTGCTCGATTTTTGATATACTTTTTCGGTGTGCTCTCTGGAAGCAGCGGTAGAAATTACTGTCTTAACAACCTAGGAAAGCACTCGTGCTTACCCCGCCTCCCTGGGATGTCATGGCAATATTCCTATCGCTTTACAGAAAAGGACACTGAGGCTTGGGGACATAAGCTCGTGGTTTACCTGGGGTTGCACAGCAACGAGGAGAACCAAACACTTGGTCATGGTTCATTAGATCCTGTATGCCGTTCT
>NW_006159840.1:2013568-2024795 GCF_000334495.1 Tupaia belangeri chinensis | reverse complement strand
CATTCATGGGAGACGTCACAGAAGGTCAGTGATCTTGGGAATAACTGCGTCTTCCTCAGCACCCCCACACCCCATCCTCCGCACCAAACACTTCTCCAAGGCTCAGACTTCATGGCAGAGGGCGGCGTGTTCTCTCGCTGTCAGTCCTGTGATTTCAGACCAGAAGAGACACACTCCGCGTGTGTCACCCCGGATCCTGCATAACGTACTCAGAAGTGTTCCAATCCGTTTACACCGTTTTAGCCAGGCGAACATGCCGTACTGAGAGGACCCAGGGCTTTTTATGAGGGGCATCTGCAGTCCCGGTGAGCTGAGAGGCTTTATGCAGCTTGGACGTGATAGAGGCCTGCAGATAACCTCCGCATCATTGCAGACGAAGCCACTTAGAATACGAATTACAGTGCCAAAGAGCTTTGCCTTCTCACCCCTGTAGCCCTATAGCCGACAGAGCAGCACCTTTCCTGGACTGTTCCTCCCTGCTGTGCCTCACCCAGTTCTCAGAGCTGACAGAAACTGTCAGAGGAACACCCTGAGTGAAGCCAGATCTGACGGAGCCTCAGACGCAGGCTCGCCTCGGCCTAGGCCTGCCCCTCCAGGTCAGGGGTTGGCAGACTGTCCCTTCACAGAGCCAGAGAAGAGATGTCTGAGGTTTTGTTACCCTAAAGTCTCTGTGGTGTTGTTACACACGTGGCCCCACCTGGATGAGCCATGAATGAGTGAGTGTGGCTGGATTTCAAGAGAACTTCATGGCACTGAAATTTGAATTTCACAAAATGTTCACTTGTCATGGAATAATACTCTTGTAATGTTTCCCTCAACCATTAAAAAAAAAAAAAAAAAACACTTTTAAAGGAACACCCTGAGTGAAGCCAGATCTGACGGAGCCTCAGACGCAGGCTCGCCTCGGCCTAGGCCTGCCCCTCCAGGTCAGGGGTTGGCAGACTGTCCCTTCACAGAGCCAGAGAAGAGATGTCTGAGGTTTTGTTACCCTAAAGTCTCTGTGGTGTTGTTACACACGTGGCCCCACCTGGATGAGCCATGAATGAGTGAGTGTGGCTGGATTTCAAGAGAACTTCATGGCACTGAAATTTGAATTTCACAAAATGTTCACTTGTCATGGAATAATACTCTTGTAATGTTTCCCTCAACCATTAAAAAAAAAAAAAAAAAACATTTTTAGCTCAGGGGCCAGTGCTGACCCCTACTCTGGGGCATTTTAACTGGTCTCGAACCATCGATGTATTGAACTACAGATTATGCAAATAAGTGGAGCAAATATTTTTTAAAAATCTTTCCTTGAGAGCTACTATTACACACTCTTTTTCTTTTTTGCTCATTTTATTTTCTTATTTATTTATTGAGGAAAAAAAGGTAGAAAAATAAGCACCTTCTACAGGGTCACATGCCATGACCCACCCCCAACCTTCCCAACCAATCAGGATCGTCATATACACACGTGTGCTCAGCACATACAGGTTGACCCAGGAACTGAACCCACATCTCAGAAGGTTCCCCGTGTCGCAGAACTTTGCGCTATCACGGTGTCACCACTGCTGGCTACTCTCCTTCTGTTGGGTGCCCCGGTATAAAACCTTCTTCATGCCCGCAGAATGGTGGCAGCCGGAGCAGCAGTCTTGGGAGATTGTGTATTCCAGGAGAAGTCGTGAATTGTTTTGGAACTGTAGACAATACCCAGCACTACCCACTTAGGACTAGGGCTCTTCTCCGAGGTCACGGAATTCAAGAAGCTGCAGGAGAGGATAATTCAAGACTTAAGCAGGGCTCTTGCTAAACGTTGTGCCCTTAAGCAACATCACACCAGCACTGAGAACACTATTTACATTTCAAATGTATTTTCAAATTTACTTTTATGGCTACTCTCCTAGGTGTTTTTAATACATGTAAAGCACAATTTCACAAAAAGGCTTCCGCAGGAACTGTAAAATATTTTATGTCTTTATTTCTAAAAGTCCTTTGTAATTCCTTGAGGACATTTCTGTGAGGAATATAGAATACAGGTCACGATGCAAGGGAAGAAGTAAGTGGAATAGTAGGTCAGGATGTCTGAGTCGGAAAATATAATGAGAAGAAAGACGAAATGGCATAGTAAGCAGCAAGAGAGCATGTAATGGGTTGACAAGGAGATGAAGAAGATTAATTCTTGCTGCTCAGCAACATCTCTGTGAACTCAGACACCTACACCGCAGTAAATTACAGCATCGCGGTTGTCTTTGCTTTTTTATCAGAGAAGTTATTAAATTGCATGTTTCATAACATGGGTTATTATCCTATCTATAAATGCTGCATGTTGTTATTATCCTAGAGTATGCATTTATTGTTTCTGTGCAAGGATCTAAGCTCTCCTCTCTGTGTTTCCATGGAGACTACGCCAAGGCCGGGTGCCGGGCACTCAGACAGAATACCGTCTATGACCACAGGTAGCTGGCTCCTAGCTCTCACAGCTGGGGGAGGGAATTCATGGTGTGTTTCCTCTGAGCTTGTAGACCACAAGTCTTCACATCCAAATTGTGAGGAGGGCACAGGGCTGGGAGTGGGTTTCAGCTTTCAAAAGCATTTATTTATTGATTGATTGATTTTTGAGATGTTTTTGCTATAGGGCGCGTGTGCTTGCCAGAAAGACAGAGAGGGACAGAGAGGTAGAAAGCGAGAAATCACCCCCCCCCAGAGGGGTTGGCCACGCCACAATCCCTTCTCCTCCATTCTCCTCTCAGGATCTTGGGCATACATGCACACGCGCCCAGTGTGAGTTTAACCCTCTGGGTCAGGGACTCGAACCATGGTCGACTACGTGGGAGTTCAGCGATATAGCCATTACGCTAACTGCTGGTCCCCAAAAGCATTTATTGAGCACCAAGTGGATTCAGGCACAATGCTAATTCTAATGATTCAAACATAAGGCTTCTGTTCTTTAGGCGTGCATGAACTCAGGAAAAGAAGAGTCTGAGAAACAGGACAGAATAAGCCCTTGTGCAAGTGTTCGATCTTTTTTGTCTTCCTACTAGACCCTGAGTCACTGGAGGTATAGACATCCAGAAATAATATAACAAACCCTCCGCAAAATAGGGGTGACTGTCAAAGCCTTGTCCACAGTGGCTCCCTGTCACTGCCACCTTCCTTCCCTGGACCCTCCATTTTCCCAGTAGACCCTGGTCCAAGGTGGCAGCTATACAAAAGATCAGCTGCTACTTTTACATCAACTGGGGGCAATGAAGTTGACTTTAAACGTGTCTTTTGTTTCATCGAATCTAAGATGTCACAGAATGCATGATGCATCTTTTTTGTGTATGCTTCCAAAAAGGAAAAAAATATAATCAATTATCATGATGAGATTGCAGCAATTGTGTGATACATCTTGATTTCGGGGATGTTAAAATGTGAAAAAAATATACATCTTAGAATGAATGAAATGTGATTATTCTTGGAGTAAATCCTTAAATAGCCACCAGGTGAAGTTCACTAATGGGAACTATAGTACCAGTAGTAATAACCCAGCCGAATGCAATAATTTAAAATGTACAAACCAACTTTATTTATACTTTTTATTTGAGATAATTGATTTAAACTTAAAAAAAAAAAAACTACAGTATGGCTCAACTGCCCTTCGACAGCCAATCCACTATGCTGATAGCAGTTTTAGGATACTTTATGATATTATGATTCATCTTCAGCTCCCAAAAGTCAATATAAATGCTGTGAATCCCCAGGGCTCATTCCTAGACTCCTTTCCCATTCTTATCTCTTCTTGGTCTATGATCCCTTCCTAGGTAATCTCATTCTCTCTTCATCGATTTTAATATTGGTCCCAGGTTGGAAATTCTAAAACGTACACCTCTACCTCCAAGTTCCCTTCCAACTCCAGGCTGCCCTGCAGAATCCCTCATGCATTCCTAGTGGGCATTTCATCCACACTTCCAAACTCCAGTGCTTGCTTCTTCTGCCACCTCAGTCCTCAGCACCCCAGCAAGTGGACACCCTAGTTCCACTTCCCAAGTGATGCACCACTTGGGCATCACCTACACTCCTCTCTTCTGCTCACACCACAGATGCTGCCTGCCAGCAAGTAGCGTGGACAGTTCCTTCAAAATACTTCCAAAACTGACCACTACTTCTGCCATGGCCCAAGTCACCAGCAGCCTGGCCTCTGTGTCTCCTCTCCTTGCAGTCTGGTCCCTGCACCAATGCCAGAGTCATCACTTTACAAAAAATAAATAATTATTCACCCAATTTTATTTATTATTATAATTATTCCTACCTTGCTATAGGGCATGTGCACTCACCAGAGAGAGACAGAGAAAGGGAAAGTGCACTCACCAGAGCGAGACAGAGAAAGGGAAAGAGAGAAAGCAAGCTGCCAGATCCGGGACTCAAACTCCAGTCGAGCATATGGGAATCCAGCACTCCAATCATCACTCCACCTGCTGGCCCAGCCAGAGTGATTACGTTAATGTTTAATCCGATAGTGTCCCTCCTGGTTTTTAGGTCTCTTAGGATATGCCAGAGGCCAGTGTGACCTGGCCCTGCTACGTCACTGGCATCTTCTCCTGCCATCCCCCAAATCCCAGGTCTGCTTCCCCTCAGGGTGTTTTTTGCCCCTATCCTCCTGGCTAGAATGTTTTGTTAGTTTCAAAAAGGCTCATACCCTCACTGTGCTTGGGTCTCCGCTCCAAAATGACTCTTTTCCACAGTGGTCCTGAGGACTCTGGCATCCTCTCTAGGCATAACCACCCTTTGTTCCCCAGCACTTACAATCAGGGGTCTCGGGGTTGAAGCTCAGTCTGTCATTTCCCGTAGTCAGCACCAGGTTGTCTGTCTCACCACCTTGAATGACAGTGCCGAGAGGGTGAAGACTGTCTCTGTATTGTCATTCCTGTCTCCTTCGTGCCCAGGAGTGTGCCAGGCCCAGTGGGTAGCACTCCAGAACTATATTTTGAGTGAATGAGTAATTAGTAGTACTGGGCTCTATTATTTTATAATTATGAAGAATTGAATCCATGGTAACCTAGATGCTTTTAGGTAAAACATGTTCTGTTAACATTGTAATTTTATGCCTGGTGGGTAGGAAATTTATGAAAAGTATTTTATAATAATTTAAATTTTTGGACAGTTATAAAATACACCAGAAATTCAAGAGTTTTCATGAAATAAATTGCTTATAAATTAGTACAGAAAAGACCTCATTTAATTTTAGTATTTTTAATTTTAGGTTGATAACGTGTTGTAATAGCTTTAAGATTAATATCAGCATCTCGAATATAGTTGAATAAAAAACTTGTTAAAACTAATTACCAAAAAATAAATCCATATATTTATTACAATTTTGTTTAGACATTTACATGGGTGTGAAGTAATTATCATTTATCTAGCGTTAGCATTTTTTAAGGGACATTAGTGGACATATGGCTAACTAATGGTGTTATCAGAATTGTAATACAGCTTAATACAATTTGTACACATGGTATATGAGCATTATCTCCTCGACTTTTGTCAGATGTCAAACTGTGCTGCCTAGACTTTAGGGCTGTCAGTTGTTCATATAATCTGAAGACCGAGTCACTTATTAGTGTGGCTGATTTGTCTAGAAGAGTCACCAAGTAAGTTGAACTCAGCCTTGTCTGACACATCAACGCTGCTTAGGCAAAGGAACCGTGTGGGTCGCACCAAACGAGAGTGAGCTCTTTAAAAAGAGTTTATGAGAGTTGATCACAATTTCTAAAATTATTGACAGCTATGCAGAATAACAGAACTATATATTAAAGTTTCTACTAAATCTGACTGAGGCAAAAATGCTTTTAGAGTAAAAGTTTTTTTTTTTTTTTTGAGATGTTTTCGCTATAGGGCGCATGCGCTCGCCAGACACACAGAGAGAGACATAGAGACAGAAAGCGAGAAATCACCCCCCAGGGGGGATGGTCACGTTGCAATCCCTCCTCCTCCATTCTCCTCTCGGGATCTTGGGCACGCACGCACATGCGCCCGGCGTGAGTTTTAAGCCACCGGGTCTGGGACGCGAACCGCGGTCGACTACATGGGAGTCCAGCAACATAGCCATTATGCTAGCTGCTGGTTCCCTAGAGTAGAAGTTTTAAAGATGATCATACACAGAGGCTATGACCACTGAGAGACTGAAAGTAACAGTGGCTGAAGAAGACTACAAGTTGTCTATTTTGGCCAGTATTACATTGTTTCTCTCTTCTTGGTCACTTTGCAATCACTTGATCTAGAAAGAAAAAGAAATCATGACATATCAAAACTGTAATCCCTTTATAAAGTCTCTGGAGGACCATGCTTGCTTTATGACTTTGCTCTTTCCGTCGTTCCTCCTATGTATTGATTGGCCGGCTCACATCTCACATCCAGGTTACTAAAATTATAAACAGGGGAGGAACTACCACAGCCAGTCAGTCATACTGTGGAATACTGAAAAGGTCAAATCCATACAGAATTGCACTCAGCTTAGTGATATATGAAGCATTAAAACGCCGAATGTCTGACTCAGAGCATGGATGGTGACAGAAACCGGAAACGCCATGACATCCATGTGTGTTGTTGAAGTGGTAATGCAGGCGGGCCCCGGTGTGGTCCGAGCCACACGTGCTTCAATGTGAGGAACTGCAGCCTCCGCTCCACTAAGTGATGTCACTGGGAGGCATTTACAGCTTAGGAGGGTAGTGCCAGCCTTACTACCAATACCCAGAAGGAGAGGGCTCTGCTACTCATTCTTACAGATGCATTGAAAATTTAGCAGGTTATCATGGCTTATTATGTTTATTTATTTATTTAGAGAGAGAGATATTTTTACTATAGGGAACATGTGTTCTCCAGAGAGAAAGTGAGAAATCACCCCCCCCCCAGGGGAAACGGCCATGCCGAAATCCCTTCTCCAATCTCCTTGGGTGTTTCGGCATGCACGCACATGCACCCGGCATGAGTTTGAAGCAACCAGGTTTGGGACTGGAGCCATATTAACCATGTGGGAGCCCAGCAAGGCTGCCATTATGCCATCTGCTTGTTCCAGCTTATTACGTGTCTAAGAGCAAGACATGGTGCCCACCCCAACCATGCAGTTACTCCTTCTATAACCAGGCTCAGAGACTCCCTAGCATTTTTTTTTTTTTGAGAGAGAGGTTTTTCGCTATCGGGCACGTGCGCTCACCAGACAGACAGAGAGAGACAGAGAGACAGAAAGCGAGAAATCACCCCCCAGGGGGGATGGTCACGCCGCAATCCCTTCTCCTCCATTCTCCTCTCAGGATCTTGGGCACGCACGCACACGCGCCCAGCATGAGTTTTAAGCCACCGGGTCTGGGACGCGAACCGCGGTAGACTACGTGGGAGTCCAGCGACACAGTCATTACGCTAACAGCTGGTTCCCCCTAGCATATTTCTTATGCACATAATTGTATTTTAGATTAGCATGGTCAGCAGCCAAACTGCATCATTTTAGAGTGCCTTAGGGGGAAAATTCAGCAACAACAATGACATTTCATTTCCTGTTACAGGTAGAATTATATCCTTCAGAGAGATTTTGAGTTTAATTCTTAATTCCTAATACCCGTGAATGTGACCTTATTTGGAAACAGAATCCTTACAGGAATAATGAAATTAAGATGAGGTGACACTACCAGGTTGTTGGAAAAGTCACGACATAGAAAAATATGTCAACTTTTCCAGTGACCCAATAGATTAGTCTGAGTTGAAATTCAAGCTATTGTCTTTATGAGAAGAGGTACAAAGACTCAGAGAGGAGGGTCTCACATGAAGACAAAAGCAGAGGCCATATTGACATTTCTACAAACCAAGGAGTACCAAGGCTTGCCAGCAACTCCAGGAGCTAGAGGAAGACACAGAACATTCTGTTCCCCAAAATCTCCAAAAGGAAGCAGCTCCACCACCAACATCTGAATTGTGGGCTTCTGGCATGCAGAACTGTGAAAGAATTCATTTGTGCTGTTTTCAGCCATCCTCTTTTTGACAGGCCCAGGAAACTAATCACTTCCCTTCATTTTCTCCTTCCTAATTCTCTCTCAAGAACTTATCTGGGGTGGGTGGGTGGGGGCAGTAGGTGGTGTGGGGTTAAGGCACTGAACTGGCACATAGCCAACCATGGTTCAAGTCTTGGATTTGGTGACTTGAAAGTCACACCAAGCATAGATACGTGTGTGCCCTAGAGGAGAACGGAGGAAAAGGGATTGTGGGGTAGCCATCTCCCTGGAAATTTTTCACTCTCCCTCTCACTGTCTCTCTCTGTCTCTCTCTGGTGAGCACCCACATCCTGTGGCCAAACCAAGAAAAAGAAGAGAAGAAGAACAAAAGAACTGGTTTGGGATCTGGACAGTGGCACAGTGGTAAATCGTGATGTTCACATTCAGTGAGGCTAACACACGTAGGAAGGTTCTGGATTTACAACCAAGGATTTCTCTGAGTATTCCTGGCACACATGTGTCCTTGATCTGAGGCTGGCTGAAGGTGGGGCAGACCCTAGTGTCAAGACCCTGTTCAGAGTGCTCTGTGTGTGTGTGTGTGTGTGTGTGTGTGTTTCTCACTCATGGAGGATATAAACACACTTAAAAAGAACTGCCTTGCACATGCCTGGGAGGTGCGGGTGGCTGAGGGAACTTATGAGAAGGAGCATGCACACACAGGGAAGGCTCTGAGAAGTACAGGGGGTGCAGTTCCTGAAAGCCCTTCCTTAAGGCCAACCTTCTGTTTTTCACTTCCCAGATCCTAGGGTATGCAAACGTGAAATGTAATACGTAGGGTCAAAATGATGAAATGTCTCTCCCACACTTTTATGTCTCTTGGATCTTCGGTCATCTCTAGCACACGTTCACCTGACTGAATAATATTCTTGAAAACCAAAAGCTTACCATTTCTCAAGGCCCACTTGGTCTCAAGGCAGCACCTCAGAACCGAGAGCCTGGTTTCTGCAGGTTCCCCTGAACCTCAGCTCTGCTGCTTTCCAGTTCTGTTCTGAAGTTACTTAGTGTGTGGGACTGACAACGGTCTAATACTAAACCGAAAGGCTGTCATGAGGATCGTATGAGTTAATACATAAAGGCTCTTCAAAGACTATGTAGAACTGACGATAACCTCACAGTTGGCTGCTGTCACTGATACTGCAGCAAATAAAATCATGGCCTCTCTTCACTTCCTTCTGGAAGCTGAGAAGCTCTAGCATTTGAAGAAGAACCACTCTCAAATAGATGTGAATGTGATAGGAGATGATATGTTTGGATGACCATTGAAGAAAAGTTCTTTTTTTGCTTTTTAATTTCACATTTTACATAAAGTCCCCATCATGAGGTATCTTTTAAAGAGAACTTGACAGTTTTCCATCTGCTCAATGTTTGCTTGCCTTAAGAAAAGTTCTTAGCAAGTTTTGCTTCTATGACGATGAAAATTGGGAGCATACAACCCCAACATCAATAAAAGTTTTGTGGTAAAAATAGTCATTTTTAGAAAGTGGTGTTCAAAACCCTAACATTGATTTAGCAGAAGGGTATGGACTAGGACTTCCCCCTGTATGCTAAGTAGGTGGAGAGAGGGCAGAAGACCCATAAACACAGGGACATTAGCTAGAGGGGTCTCGGAATCTGGGTCCTAGTTGTTCAGGCAGCCGTAACAAAGTACCATAAATTTGCTATCTTTATAAGCAACAAACACTTATTTCTCACATTTCCGGAGGTGGGAAAGTCCAAGATCAAGATGCTGGCAGATCCGGTATGTGGTGAGGGTCCTTGTCCTGGTTGACAGCGGATGTCTTCTCTCTGTAACCTCCTGTAGTGGAACGGGAAGACGGGCTCTCTGAGGACACACTTAGAAGGAAATAATCCTGTTCATGAAGGCTCTGTCCTCATGACCTGGTCACCGCCAAAAGGCCCCATCTTGAGGGTTATGATTTTGCCTTACAAGTTTTGGGAGGCATAGGGACACATTCACTCTGATGATGGCGCTGTGAAAGGAGCAAGGGCCAGAATGTGGTAAGACAGCCGACCGCCTGGAAGTCACTGTCACCACAACATGTTTATGGAAATCTTCCTGCTTAGGCCTACTGCACCCTCATTACCTTGCCACAGGATTTCAATGACTAGTTAATAATTACTATTGATCGCCCATCTTCAATATGCCCAGAATTTGTAAGAACGGTGCGTGTCTTCCTTACAGTACAGACTCTTAAAAGAAACCATCCCAATCCTTGTTACATGAGGCCAGGACTCCTGTACGTGTCTGGTCCTGATGTGCAGAAGACTCAATGGAACTTGATTTCTTAGGGATACTTTGTCCATGTTGGCTACCTCTTTCTGGTCATCATGACTACCCACATTATCACATGCTCTAGTGTGGAAATAGTATCCATAGATCTGTTCCTCTAAGATTCATGAATATACTTTGCTTGGTATTATTTGTATTATTAATAAGCAACTTTGCATTACATTGGAAAGTACGTGTCTTGTTTTTAAGCCTCAAAGTGAGATCTATACTGTTTCATTGAACTCTGGTTTTTTTACATGTTTTATTTCATTTTCTTTTATACATTCAATCACATTATTTAGCTTACAAAATGAATATTTCAACAGGTGAACATTTTTCCCTAGTCCAGTTGATAAAACTATAAAATATCTTCAACAGATAATACTACATTTCTTTGTCCCATTAATGCATTGCCTCCCTATTTTTCTTCTAAATGTCCTTCCTCAGACCCTACTCTCTCACACACACACTATATCTGATATTTAAATCTATATACTGTGTTTCTATATCCTTTAGTCACTCGGTTTCAGTCATAGAATATGGACACTCGGTAAATATTAAGTGGGGAAATACAATGCCTTTCTTTCAAAGTCTGGCTTGCTTCACTCAGCAGTAAATCTTCCAAATGCATCCACTTCCTGTCAAAAGCCAGGGTTTTGTTGTTTTTTATGGCTGAATAGTATTCCATAGAGTATATGTGCCACAGTTTTTCTATCCATTCATCTGTTCTTGGGCATGTGGGTTTGTTCTATGACTTAGCAATTGTGAATAGTACCACAATAAACATCACTGTGCAAGCACGTTTCCAATGAAGAATTCTTCTGTCCTTTGGGTAGATACTAAGGAGTAGGATTGCTGAATTATATGGTAGTTCTATTTGTAGATTTTTGAGGAATCTCCAAATTGTTCTCCACAGTGGCTGGACCAATTTACATTCCCACCAGCAGTGTAAGAG
>NW_006159840.1:2013088-2013555 GCF_000334495.1 Tupaia belangeri chinensis | reverse complement strand
TTTCATCCCCCCTCTGCAAGGCCTTATCTTTTTTTTTTTTTTTTAATCTTAGTCATTCTTACTGGGGTCTAATCTTAGTCATTCTTACTGGGGTCAGGTGGTACCTCATTGTTGTTTTGATCTGCATTTCCCTTACAATGAGGGATGTTGAGCATTTTTTCATATACCTTTTGGCTGTTCATCTGTCATCTTTAGAGAGTGGTTTTTTCAACTCCTTCTCCCATCTTTTAATAGGATTGATTATCTTTTTTCCAAACAGCTGCTTGAGTTCCTTGTAAATTCTGGTTATAAGTCCCTTATCTGATGCGTAGCTTACAAAAATGTTTTCCCATTCTGACGGCTGTCGATTCACACTAGTTACTGTGTCTTTTGCCATGCAGAAATTTTTTAGTCTGATATAATCTCACTTGTTTATTTGGGGGATTATTGACTGTGCTTTGGGGGTCTTATTTAAGAAGTCTTTCCCT
>NW_006159840.1:2003843-2010781 GCF_000334495.1 Tupaia belangeri chinensis | reverse complement strand
GAATCTCTCCCTAATTCATTCTATGAAGCCTCTATCACCCTTATCCTTAAAACAGATAAGGACAGGACAAGGAAGGAAAACTATAGACCAATATCTCTGATGAATATAGATGCGAAGATTCTCAACAAGATACTAGCAAATCATATCCAACAAGTTATAAAAAAGATGATACATTGTGATCAGATAGGCTTTATTCCAGGAATGCAAGTTTGGTTAAACATACACAAAACCAAAAATGTAATATGCCATATTAACAAGAAGAAAGGTAAAAACCATATGGTCAAATCAATTGATGCAGAAAAAGCATTTGATAAGATACAACATCCCTTCATGATCAATACTCTCAGCAAAATTGGCATAGAACTCTGGTTTTTTGGCCATGAGATTCAAAATGTCATTTGTACTGAATACTTCTCTGATTTCTTGAAAACAAAGAGTTACTT
This sequence comes from Tupaia belangeri chinensis, assembly GCF_000334495.1. Taxonomy (NCBI): domain Eukaryota; kingdom Metazoa; phylum Chordata; class Mammalia; order Scandentia; family Tupaiidae; genus Tupaia; species Tupaia belangeri. The sequence goes on along the minus strand of NW_006159840.1, from coordinate 2,010,338 downwards.
CTGGACTTAAGGTTTTGATAAAAAAGAATCATATTGTTACATTTAAGTAAGTGTCAGCATATAATACCAAAGATTTATTCCCAGCTGAACGGGCAAGACATATAATTGTGAAATGCATGAACCACTTAAGCTAATGAATTAGGTCAGAATAAATTAAGAAAACAGATATCAAATTCTAGAGAATTCCATAAATACCTTGTATTACATTAAGCCATACATTCACATAGGAAATAGTAGATCTCATAATATGTTAGCAAAGGCTAATGCTAAGCTTTGATGGTCTAAAGTGCTGTATAAATAAACCTTCCCAATATTTCCTTACTCTCATTCTATAATTGTTACCAGAATATGAAATTTGGGCTGCAAAGAAAAGTTTGGATGTGATAATGAGAGTCACTCTAATATAAACTTTAAAACATGGCATTTGATCACTTATTTAGTCCACACATACTTCCTGAGCTTAGTTAGCATGTGTCAGGCACCAAGCATAATACTAGGCATACAGAAGTAAGTAAAACCAGGTCTTGACCTCAGAGTTTATAGTAGACTGTAATTGTAAAATCATCTAAGAAACCCTCTTACAAAGAGTTCTGGTAGTCCAGAGATGAAAAAAATTGCATGGAAGAGTGGAGAAAGCATCACAGGAGAAATGGCCTGGGGGAGGGAGAAGGGAAGGGAACAAGGACAGGACTGGCTGTGTAGAGTTTGCAGATGTATTAGGTCTTTGATAAAGGCATTCTGATGTGTTTTTCCTGATAACCTCTACAAGATGGTGCAGGCAGGTTGAAGATGATCAGAGCGTAGCTGCAGATCAGCGATGGGCCAGCGAGAAGTAAGGGGGAAGGCTGGAGCCACGGTGTGAGGAGCCCTGTGGCCCCTGAAAGGATGGTGACGTTTATCCCATCACAGAGTGGAGCCCAGGGTTATGATGTAATGATTATCTTGTACAGCTAACATTTTCATAGGGTTTTCTATATGGCGTGGAAAAGCTCATGCACAAACTTCAGGTGAGCAAGCCTGCTTACAGCCCCAGGAGCCTAGTGTTTCAGGAGGGCTCTGTGGATCAGACCTTCCTTGTCATGTTGATCATAGACAGATATTTCAGGATGCATAAAGCAGACACTGGCCAAGGGGCTCCTTCCTTGTCCTCTTTATTCCCATAAAACACAGCGCTCAGTAAATCTCAGGTGTGGCTGCATGCTCTGTTCTCTCACCAAAGCTGAGTCTCCCATTGGAAGTGGTTCCGTGCTCAGAACCGGCTTTGCTGTCCACTCTAGGGACTGTGGAGGAGAGGAGACTGGTGTCTGCACAGACTGGTATCACAGACTGGTTCTCTATCTTCCAGAACCTCACAGGCCAACTCCCGGGGTGCGAGAGCCTTCCGACTCCTCTCACTGCCTTCTCTAGGGTAGAAATTATGGGCCTGAGTTAGTCCAATCAGTTGTCTTAATTTTTCAGGACAATGAGGGCAGTTGCTTTTTGTTTTTGTTTTTGTGTTTGTGCTTTTTCTTTTCTGTTTTTTAATAAAATCTAAAGATAATAAAGCAAATATATTTTCTGGGAAAGTCAGACACCTCAGAGTAAATTTGTCAGTTTTACATCTGGTTTTTATTTGTTGCAGTGACTCATAGATCTTTTCAGTATCTTATGTAAACTCAATAAACAGCGGACGCTATCTGCTGTTCCCCTGCTGTTTACAGTGTGTGTGTGTGTGTGTGTGTGTGTGTGTGTGTGTGTGTTAGAGGGACCAGGGAACCTAGGGAGGGCTTGTCTGAGGGTGTCCTAAAATAGATATTATTATTTATTCTGTATATTAGAGATAAAGAAATAGAATGAAAGGGCTCACAGGGCTGCCTCAGAGCAGAGGCTGGGAGAGCCACAGATCCACAGCCCAGCTGGGATCTGGGCAGTTCTGCCCCCATTCCACGTGCTGCTGCCCAGGAAGCTGACCTGGGAGGCAGGGGTAGGGGGCTGAATCTGATGGCAGTGCGGAGTGGACTGCAGTAGACAGATGCCACCCTCAGGAGGATAAGGCGTGACAGCTCAGCAATGCCCCACCAGTGGAGAGCATGCCTCGAGGCAGCTGAACAGGTGAAGGGAAGGCTGACGTAACCTCTTCACTTCAGTGTTTTGAATAACCAATGTTCATACAAAATTTGGTTTGAAGAAAAGATCTACTATGTGCCTTGTTATCATTGTCATTGAGTTAAAACGCCACTACTGGAGGTAAAAATCGCCACCACGACCTAACGGGTTGTGGCCTTTTATCAAAAGGTCTTCTGGGAACCAGCAGTTAGCGTAATGGCTATGTCGCTGGATTCCCACGTAGTCGACCGCGGTTCGGTTCGTGTCCCGGACCCGGTGGCTTAAAACTCATGCCGGGCGCGTGTGCGTGCGTGCCCAAGATCCCGAGAGGAGAATGGAGGAGAAGGGATTGTGGCGTGACCATCCCCCCTGGGGGGTGATTTCTCGCTTTCTGTCTCTATGTCTCTCTCTGTCTGTCTGGCGAGCGCACGCGCCCTACAGTGAAAATCTCTCCAAAAAAAAAAAAAAAGTTCTTCTGAAATGTGGCCCCACTGCACCTAACACAGATGTAGGTGGGGCCGAATTCCAGAAGACCTTTTGATAAAAGTATTTAAAGATAAGTCTGAATCGGGCCAGCCAGTAGGATGGTGATTAAAGCAGCTGGATCCCATGTGGCCAACTATGCCATTCCGGTCCCAGACAAGCCAGGTACATGTGCTTGCGTGCCCAACACCCCGAGAGGAGAATGGAACAGAAGGGATTGCTACATGGCCAGCCGCCTTAGGGCGTGCTTTCTCACTTTCGCTCTGTCTCCTTCCCGTGAGCACATACACTCCGGAGCAAAAACTACCAAAAAAAATTTTTCAAAAAAAGGTAAGTTCCCAACTCTGAACCTAGCTGAATGTTACTGATGGGAAATCTTAAAGAGCTATTTGATCTGTGGAAGGCTGAAGATTTCAGATATTACCTTATGTCATCTGTATGGAAATGTCCAGTTATTGAAGACCCTGATGTGCTGTGTTTGTTTGGTGAACAAGTTGAAATTGAAATATTAATTTCTACATTTAAATATTCTCATTGTAGAAAATAAACAAGAATGTTCTTTGGGCTTTTTTTTTTTTTCTTTAACCAGTTTAATTTAAACCCTTTCTGAATTCATGGGTTTTAAAATCAATTGTTGCTGTTATTGATAAAACAAATTTTTCTTTAGTTCTTTTATTGATTAGATTTGTTTTTAATTCACTTATTGTTTTAAAACCCAAGCTGATATTTTGCTCACTATTTGGAAAAGATCTGTCTGCTGATTTATAAATGACCAATTATGTAGGCTTTGGCAAATGAAAATTGTCATGAATTCCTTTATTTTATTCAGTGACCAATCACAACTTGATATTCCACTCTAATGTTTTTCCCCCCATCTGGCTTTAGTATGAGGCTGTATTTTAAAGGACATAAGCTCTAAGAAGTTGTCATAACTATAAATAAAGTGACGATTATTTGAACAGATATGCCCTACTCAGGCACTAACCTGGCCATTTAGAAAGGCCGAACAGAACCTCTTAGCCTAATGCTGATGGCTGGAGCAAATCAAACATCCTGGACCGAAGTGCTATTTCTGCACCTCTTTCCTCTAACAGTACAACCCTCTATTTCTTTTGCTCTGATTGTCTCTACCTGAGAATTTAAACTGTGAGGAGAAGCCGTGTCTCTCTATTTCTCTGAAAAGTGTATATCTGGTGGAGTTCCTGCTGGATTCTTCACAGCTGGGTGTTTGGTGGAGCTCAGATTTAACTCTCCAGAGTCTTGAGAAGCTTCCCTCACCACCGCTGAGTGTTACTGCCTGCCACTAGCCAACTGAGTCCTGTACTTTTAAGATAAATACGCAAATAAAAATACCACTAGCCCTAGAAACAACAAAACCTCACCTCCATTACAGTCGCTGTGGAAGCTACTGAAGTGAATTAGAGTGGGTGAGTGGATGCGCATGGCACTTAATGGGCAGAATGGCCATCTGCCCTCCAGGATAGCATTCACCAAAGAGCTGCTGGCCGATTAAGTTTCATTGCAAAGCAGCATGTCCCTTCTTAGAACTCTTATTACTTGCATATTTTAAAGCCCTTTTTTTCCACTTCTTTTGGCTTTCTTTTTTTGGCCAACAGTAACATTTTCAATTTTCCCTTTGTGCAACTCTTTCATTATGCTTTCATATAGAAATATAGTGCTTTACATACACACACACACACACATATATATATCTTAGAGACATTGAGTTGTGCCACATGTTTATTCAACACTTATCTGTTAGACACTGTCCTTGATGAGTAGCTGTGAACAATGCAATGTGTCTGCCTCACAGAACTCACACGCAGGCAGTGAAAATGGACAACAGGTTAATAAGGAAGCAAACATACACTAAATGAGGTAGTACTTGCTGTGGGAAAAAAAAAAAAAAAAAAAAAAACGAGCATGTCACAGAGGCTAGGGAAGGTACCCATCCTTTGCATGCACTTGTCCAGGAAGGTCTCTGTGGTGGACGATGGGTGAGGTTAGATCCAAAGGAACTTCTGGTAGAAAGAGCAGCCATGTAGATATCTAGGGAGGGAAGTACATGCAAACGCCCTAGGGAGAAGCCAGCCCTGTGAGTGGTGAGCAAACAGCAGAGGACTGGCCAGAGAAGAAGGGGTGGGGAGGAAAGGTTGGGAGACAGATAGAGAGAAGTGGCAGGGCACTATGCTCAGAGGGCCGTGGGACTGTGAGCGGTCCCAGCTTTTATTTCAGATGAGGTCACAGAATTGAAGGGTTCTAAGCTACAGTTATGTCTGCCTTAAGGGGCCACTGTGTTGAGAACAGTCTTAGATGGAATGCAGATGACTGAACCAAAGTCTCTTGCCATAATCCAGATTAGCCATGAAGTGGCTGCCCTCAGAGCTGCCAGAGGGGGTCAAAGAGAAGTTACTACTTCTAGACAGAGATCAGAGAGAAGGGCTGGATATGGCATGAGAGAGGGAACAAAGGTGACACAAGGACTTTGACATGAGTCACCAGGAGACTGAGAGCTTCAGTTATTTAGATAGGGAAGAACAGGTTTGGGGTTAAAAACAATTAATCAATACACTGAGATCCAACATGGAAGCAGACATGAGGGGAAGGCAAATGAACACTCTAATGAGATGTTCAAACCCAAACACTCTAATGAGATGAGTCAGGGCATGCCAGCCTCAGCAAACAGGTCATCTTTAAAGGTAGAGAGTGGATGAGATCGGGAAGGGAGGGAGCCAGAGCAGAGGCAGGTCTGAGGCCTGGGGCCACAGCCCAGCCCGCAGTCCAGGCTAGGGACAGGAGTGTGGGCAGCCAAGGCAGAGGGCTGGCCCAGGACATAGGAAGATGCCCAGACAAGTTGTGCTCCCTGGGCCACTTGTTAGGACTCGTTTCTTCTTTCTTAGCTAAGCTTTATTTAAAAAATGGCCATGCCAACTCTTGCCAGATCACCAGGTGTTCCTTGAAAATCTTCAGCCATTTGTTTTTGATCTTCACAGAAATCGTCTTTTAGTTTTATTTGGTCCTTTGCTTTTCCTCTGAAATGCTCTTTAGAATTGCCCCTGCTTCTCAAGCTTCATCACCACCATTAGAAGCCCTGGCCCTTATGCTCACTGAGTCACTGCAGTAGCTCTCAGATTTTCCAACTCTTCCACTTTGCCCACCAGCTCATCCATGTACTGCAGCCAAAACAGGCTTCCAACCATTGTCACAGTTCTACAACTGCACTTCGCAAGCTCAGCAATGCTCTCTACTTGAATCAAGACCAAACCACCTCAGCCTAGCAGAGCAGTGGTCCTCCTTGACTAGCCCTCTAACTAATGAACACTGTGATAGTAGTAACTGAGCAGTGGCAGTGCTAGTCCTAGCAGCAGCAGTCACAATATTTTCGAGGCCTCACTATGTCCTAGGGATTGCCATTCTCATATATCTTCTCAATGAATTGTTACAACTCTAAGAAAAGTCATTATATCGATACCCTTCTCTACCTGAACACTGGCTTATATGAGCTCAATAACCACATGGATTTAATTAACAGATCACCATCCAGACTCACCATCCAGTAGCTCATTATCCATACTTAGAACCTGAGTAATTTTCTATAGTAATCAGGCCTTTGATCATGCCCTCATTCTAGATGAAATAGTAGCCTAGAAAAACCATTTGTGGGAACCAGCAGTTAGCGTAATGGCTATGTCGCTGGACTCCCACGTAGTCGACTGCGGTTCGTGTCCCAGACCCGGTGGCTTAAAAAACTCACGCCGGGCGCGTGTGCGTGCGTGCCCAAGATCCCGAGAGGAGAATGGAGGAGAAGGGATTGCGGCGTGACCATCCCCCCTGGAGGGTGATTTCTCGCTTTCTGTCTCTATGTCTCTCTCTGTCTGTCTGGCGAGCGCACGCGCCCTACAGTGAAAATCTCTCAAAAAAAAAAAA
>NW_006159840.1:1970080-2003695 GCF_000334495.1 Tupaia belangeri chinensis | reverse complement strand
AAAAAAAAAAACCATTTGTAACTTGCCAAGGATGAAGCTGGAATCTGACCTCAGGCCCATCTGACTCAAAAGTCTCACAAAGCATTATTCTACCTGCTTTTGGGCCAGACTTCCTCGTGGTCCTTCAGATGACACTTTCCCTTACCCCCACCCTTGCCCAGTAGGAGTCCTGTCCTGTCCATCCTCACCCACAGCCCCAGTGCCTGATGCCTTCTGCTTGCCCCACACCTAACACTGTTCTATATCTGCAGCAGTAAGCCTGCCTTCCAGCGAATGGTAATGCAGGGAGAGGACAGGCTCAGCCTCCACACCATTGTCCTCCCCTCCTCGTAACTGCTGGTCTCTCCATTTTCCTTGATTGTGACTGTCTGAGAAATTTAAATTGGAGGCACCAGCTACACTGAGCTCTGGATCTGTCAGGTGTGTCAGTGCTGCTTCTGCTGTGGCACCGTGCTCACCCAGCTCCTGGGGATGTTGCCTAGCCTCCCAGGGGAAGGAGATGAAACCTTTTCTGGGCACTGGTAACATTTATGCTATCTCACAGTTGTTCAAAATTAATTATGTATTGGGTGGTTGGGAAAGTCATGGCTCATTTTTGTGTAGAAAAATATGCCATGACTTTCCTGACAACCCAGTATAGTTACATCTCCCACTAGAGTGGCCCTACATGGGGAGGAGTGTCTTTTCTTTTTGTTTCTTTTCTTTTCTCTTTTTTTCTTTTCTTATTTTCTCTTCAGCCTAGCACAATGTAGGGGATCTGAAAATACATTACATATGTCTATTGAGTTCAACATATGTGTTTTAGCATGTGCTATAGGGCAGCTGCTGTGCATGTCCTGGGGTTCCAGGGACACACCTCTGCATCTCTCTTTGTGTGCTCCGAAGTGGGTTCAACATCTTCTGAACAGAAGGAATTCGTGAGTAAAAGCCTGCATGGCTACACACAGAATGTTTCATGCACAAGATCTGGAAAACTGAAGGATTAGAATAGAGGCCACTTAAACAACAGCTCCTGAAATGACATTCACATCTTTTATTTGATCCTAAAATATTATTTTATGAGTACCTTAGGCCATCACGTCACCTTCCTGGTGAGATTTTGTTTAGCTTCTGCTTCTCTGTGCAGTCTGAGGAATTACTCTCAGACCTATCACTTCACAGGTCCCCAAGCTCCACCTCTGGTAACTTTATGTACCAATAAAGACGTTCTGTGGTTTGTAAAATTTGTACCCACCATAATTAAAAATATGACCTTTATCTAATTCCTATTGCAGAGGCACTTATGAATTCCTCCAAAATAAACCCTCCAGCTGTTATTATTTTAGAAACATGTTTCCACTGGTCGACTTTTCAAAGATGATTTCTAGTTTTAGATGATTAACTTTGCTGCTGTGTTGTATGTCACTGGACTGAGAGGTGGTAATTGCTGTTGAAAGACCAGCAAAGGAAAACGCTTTTCTTTTTATTGAAAGGTGGTGTGATGTTATGTGACAATTGACCAACACTTCCAATTAATAGAGCATGGCTCCTGAATAATGCAATTATTCTTTTGATTAAAGTGATCACAGAAAGAAATTGCATTCTGAAAACAATAGCGTTCAATGTATGAACACACCACGGTAAACTCGCTTTCCTTTTATGGATTGAGTTTATCATTCAGGGTAATGGAAATGAGAATCCTCTCTTATGTGGCCAAAATGTATGTGACGCACTTCTAAAACATGAGCAGTTTAAACCAGTTTACCTATTTTTAATTCATGCTTCAGGTTGAGCTGGATGGGAAACCAGCTTATTTTTAATGGTAAGTCAGATTATGTCAAGAAACAGAAGAAATATATATCCCCAGCCCTAAGACTGGAAACTTGTTAAGAATTTGGTTTGGCCCAGTCTGATGGCACTGCTAGTAGCAAACCGAAGTGAAGTGTTAGAAACCACTGACTGACCACGGGTTTGGATCCCCTTGGGTGACCTGAAATGTGCTGGGCCACTTGTCCAAGGTCCTCATTAGCTAGAGGTCTGCAGGAAGAGGACTCCAGAGTGGTAAGAACATATCCCTCTGTGTTCCTCTCTCTCTTTCTCTCTCTGTCTCTCTCACATATCCGTGTACTTGTTCTCTATCATGAATAAAAATAAACTTAGGACTATGTCTCTCTGTCTTTCTTTCTCTCTCTGTCTCTCATGTGTATTTGTTCTCTATCATGAGTAAAAATAAACTTAAAAAAAGTTGCTATAATGTAGAATGTTTGGGAGTTCAAGCTGCTAAACCAGGAGTTTGAGAGAGTAAAAATAAATGAAAAATAAAAACTAGAGCCTAAGACTCTTGGCCATGAGCTGCAGGTGGGAGAGAGAGTGCACTTCACAGGACCTTACATGCTCTCCCAGAGATTCCGAGCTGCATTAGAGAAACAATGGCAAGCCACTGGGGGGTTCTAAATAAAAAAAAACTGTCTTGGCCCGCCATGGTGGTGCACACTGCCAAGACACTGTGTTCTTCAGGTAGGGACTACATGGGAGACCTGGGTTTGAATCCTGGTCCAGTCTAAAGGCTGGCCACAGTAGCATGTGCCTGTACTCCCAACAACTTAGAGAAGCTGAGCAGGAGGGTAGCAAGTTCAAAGCAGGCTTGGACTACATAGCAAGACCCTATCTGAAAAGAAAGCCAATACCTTGTAGTCCCAGCCAAAAGGCTGATGCAGGAGGGTCATCACACTGGGAGACCCTGTCTTAAAACAAAACAAAAACAAACAAACAAGAAAGTACCTTAATCATATTTGTCTTTAAAAATAAAGTTAATTATACCTACTACATGGAAGAGCACCTAATAGAAGCCAGTCAGAGAGAAGGCTATCCCAGAAATCTACACAAGAGGTGGTGGCGTGCGAACTCTAGTGCTGTAAGGTCATGTGGGCAAAATGAAAGGGCGATTTTGCCTGACAAGATGAGGGAGTAAGAGAAACAAGATGTGGGAGTCAGAGAAAAAGAAGAGTTAAGATGTTGCAGGTGTCCGTGGCTCGCCCCCTCCCTGAGTAATTTACTCATTGACAGGACTTTTTGAAGAACAGATCTCCCTTAAAATAGCATCTTCCAACAAGTTAATATTCTGAGGTTTGAAAATATCTGAAGTGGAAAAACAAGCTCCAAAGTTACCCAACCTGCTACAGTCAGCTTTTGAAGGTAGCGGTCTACCTGCACTCATCTGGCCAGACTGGAGAGCTAAAATGGACCATTCGTCCCAGAGAGCTCAGTTGTTTTCTGAATTGTACTGCATGCAGAAATCAAGAAGCTTGTCTGCAATATCATGCATGACTCTGTGTGTGTGTGCATGTGTGTGTGTGTGTGTGTGCTCACGTGTATATAATGAGTTTAAACTGGAATCCACCATTGCATATGTAAACTCACTTCACTTTCTAGAACTTTACTTTGATAAGCTGCTTTCTCTTGGTGGCAGAACTAAATTTATCCCAATCGAGTAATTTTTAAGCACTTCTGGTTTAAAACTTAGACTCTTTTTGGTAATATCCAGTTGAATCAAGTATTGTCATTCTCTTGGACATTGGTCACAATTTGCAGCCTTTCTTCTCTCTCAGCTGAGCAGAGCTGAGCCCCAGATGGAGGGGCTTCCTTCAGAAGGGCTCCTTTCCCTTCCCCTGTCCCTCCTTGTCTGAGCAGGGCCTGTGCTGATGGTCTGACAAGATGTGGGAGTAAGAATTCTGTGGCTACAGGGTCATTTCTGTGACGGATACATCTGTCAGGCCTGGGGCTGACACCTCTTCCATGGCTCTGCCCGCAGCCATCCCATCTACACTTGGGCTGCAGAGATCCCACCCTGGCCCTCCTCAGCCGAGTGGCCCCTGAATGGTCACATCAGCCTGTTATCCAGGATCCAGGCACAGCTGCACCCCAGGAGTGGGCAGTCCACCATCTCTTCTGAGCAGGTCCTTCCCAGGGTATGGGAAGTTGGCCATGCTCCAGTGGCCTTCATTGGCCTTCTCCCCACTCACAGGCAGCCGAGGCATCTTGGCAGGGAAGGTTCCTCTGTGGACAATAGTGGCCTCACTCAGACTCGCTCTGTTCACTCGTTTCTCTACATGCCACATGGCTCACCTCTTCTAAATGGGCCTGCTGTTTCCTCATCTGCAACAGAAGAGGCAATCAAAAGTCCCACTGCTTGGGGACCCCCTCGAGCTCCACTCTTGGACATTTTCTAAGAAGCTGCTACTTGGCAGAGCATCACACCAGAAAGGAAACTAGGAAAATTATTCCATTCTAAGTCCTCAGCCAGTCCTCGCTTGTTCTGTCCATCTCCCTCCAAAATGAAAGGCGACTCTTCTATCTTCCAGAGACTTTCCTATGTCACCAGCTCCTTCTCCAAGATGTGGTCTTTGCTTTCCTTTCTCTGGAACAGTAATGTCTGAGGGCTTTGGGGATAAATGATCTGTGTGTTTGCTGGTAGGGCACTCTGAAATACAAAGGGAAAACAATGTGACTAAGTTTATCAAAGTTACTCATTGGACTTTAAAATGTGCTAAATTTTTAGTGACCTCATTTTGCTTTTTGTTTTTCCCCTCACATTTTTTTAAACACCTTATTAACTTATCTAAGTAATGTTTGGGGCCATCAGGTCACAAATGTGAGGAGTCCTGGAAGGTGCCAGGCAGCATGGCCACAGTGAGTCCCAGTGATATTTTTTTGGCTACAGGTTAGCTGACCAGCTTGCAAGTGAAATTTTCTTCTTAGAAGTCTCCACAGTTAAACTTAAGAATACTCAGTCAAATACTGCCTCCAGTCTTCCAAATCTTTTACTTAAATATGCACTTATAACAACCAAAGAAAATCTTTAAAGGCACAAAATAACAACAGATGCATTAAAACCAAAACTGAAATCACTGAGCAAAATATTTTGGCATTTTGGTGTGGTGAGGGGTGGACAGTGAGAGGGGAAGTAGGCATGTCTATATGACTGCAGTTAGGAGAGTGAAGCTCCCAGAGAGACTAGATGAAATCCATGGCATAGACATAGGTGATATTTCCTGGTTGGAAAGAATGCTGATGGGGGCAGTTTTGGTTTTGTGTTTTCTTTGTATCAGAGGGTGCATGAGTGTGCAGAAGAGAGAGAGAGTTCCCTCCGATAGGGCCTTTCCTACTACAATCTTTTTTATTTCTTCCAACTCTGCATCGCACCAGGAACCCAGGTACATGTACACGCTCCCAGCATATAAGTGGCTGGAGTGGGAACAGGAACCCTGGCTGGCCATGTGGATCTGGCATCCTCTGCACAGCACGTGTAACCGCTGCAGTGTGAGGCTGGCCCAGGGGTGGCAGTTTCACCTATGGAGCATCGGTAAGTACCAGGAGGGCCCGATGCTCGCTGTCTCCTGTAGCCCTCTATTTAGCTCCTAGAAGGCAACTGCTACTGAGGAGTCATAAATCTGTGTTGACTTCTGATGAAGTCAGGTGTGTGCAGGTAAAGGATTTAAGCTTAATTGTGGACAGATTTAATGCTTGAGTTTATTGTCATTTAGGTGTTTTAAGACAGTTGGTAAAACTATGTGAAATTGATATTAAAGGAGAATTCATCTTTTATAATTTTAAATCACCTGGGGCTCTCCAGAGTTGTTTTTCAAGTATTCCCTAGTTTTCCACCTCCTTGTAACTTTCCCACCTCCTTGTAGCAGTTTTGGTTATAGTCCTTCACGCAATAAGTCATTTACTAAATCATATAAGTAGTTATGAAAATATCACATCACATTCTCCACTAAAACCATATGTTTTACTTCTTTATATCTACATAAATAAGATTTTTCTTACTTTCCATAAAAATGTTAATAGCAAATAACATAATAAATGTCAATAATCCCTTATCTCTGCAAACAAGTATATATTAAAAACCTGGACATTAACAGTGTAATGATAAAACTGGAAAAAGACTTACTGTAACATAAACTCCTATATTTGAATGCAAGATGAAAAGATCTTCTTATATAAATATGACAGTATATTCTACCTGATGGAGCTTCATCTCTGATTGATAATTTAGTGATTATATCATATCTCTTTTACCCACTAGGGCATTACATTTTAGCATTCCAGGTACCTTCTGAGGCTGGTTTCTATTTCCAAATCTTGACTCACATTTTCCTCTGACATTGATACATTAGTCCTGTCTGTCACTACCCTGACTTTCTTTGATATAAATAACCCTGTCCTTAGATATATATGTATAACAAAGGCAGCATTTCCTGATGAACCTAATGCTGCCCCTGTTTCATGCTGTGAGTGATTGAGACGCTTTTGGGTAGATGTCTGCATAAATTAGTGTGCTACACTACAGAACCTCACCGTCAGTCAGATTGATTGTGCCGAAAGAACAACTTGACTCTAGGTAGGATAATAAAATGAGGGATGAAAACGATTTGTAAATTGGTTGGAAAAAGTTGCAGAGCGTCATGGATTCTGTACTTAAGAAACATCAAAATGCACGAAGGCATAGTGATGAGTATCTTCATGTATAACACAAATGACTGTCATGTGGGTTTTGTTAAATTTTTATTATATGATGGAAGGACAGCTTACCTTTGGGTTCCATTTATGAGTGGCAGCCCGGGGCTCTTGGTAAATATGTGTGATTCCTACCAGAAACAATGTACGGAGACATCTGAAATCTCTTTTGACAACAACCTCTTTGCAACATTTGATTTAGAAATGAATTGTAAACAGCATACCAATTTCTATTGGAACCGAAAGGCTGCCCTACCTTATGGCTGTTCTCTGTGCAAGATGTTACTAACTTACGGGCTTGGCATTCACATATACCTCACAGCTTCAGGGAAGGACATAGGCACTTGATACATGTCTATCAGGTCAACCCTGAAGGTATCAGAGTAGAGATGCCTGAGCGTCTGAAGAGTATTTACCAAACTAAATTTAGCTAAAGACTTACTTGGCTTTCTTGGTAAAATGCAGGCCCCATGGCCCGACAGTCAGAGACTTACTCATGAAGGATTCAAGGTTGACAGCCACCTGGAAGACTGACACCTTGGTCCTGGCCACCCTTGAAGAACTCATTGCCTATCGTAAAGGCACCACAGTGGTACATGGTATACAATGAGCCCAGAAAGAGCACAGGTGATTAAGTGGGGAGGGACAGTGACATCGAAGGGGAAAAAGCACTTTGATTTACTTGTTTTGACCCTGCTAATTGGAACCTAATTAGTACATCCCAAACACAGACTTTAAGTATCTACTCACAGCGATAAATCTTAGATGTATATGTCTTAATTAAACCTAAACCTCTCTCCTCAAAGATAAGCATTAGATTTCCCTGAGATAAAGCAGTCTTAATTCATTGCTTGTCGTAAATGCAACCTATTGGATAAAGCACTGATACGTATGAAAATTTCACAAAAGTTCAGATAAGGAGGGACATGAAGGAAGTTTCAATGTAATAGAGACATTATGTAATAAATTCAGGATATTAAACAAACACAAAATGTAGCTTTTTGCACAGTCTTGAAAATGGCAACCAACTGTTACAGAAAACATGTCTGACAATGTCTTGAGAACTGAGGTAGCCAGGGAGTTGAGGGGTACATGCTCACTCGTTGTGAATTTAGTAAACACTCCCAAAGACAGTCTACAGTCAAGGCCAGATACTGTGGCAGAGTCAGGGTATGCCCAGTCACTGCTGGACAAGAACTTCATAAGCTTCTGGGTCTACTAGATCTTAGAAATACGCCAAAATAAAACTTACTGGCCACATTGTAAAATTAACACGGTGAGTGTCAGAAGAGGCTAGGTAAAGTGATGCAGATATGAACAGAATAAATCCATCTCTTTCTCAGTCTCTCTCTCCATCTGCTTCTCTTTCCCCCTCTGTCTCTGTCTCCACCTTTCTCTTTGAGATGTCACTTTAAATTTCTCTTGACATGAGATTGTTTGTACTTACACTGGTCATAGCACTGTGGTGAAGAGAGAGAAACTGTGTATAGTACACATGGAGATGCCATACAGGGCCATTTGGGCACTAAATAAATATGCATTTAAATTATAAATGTCTGGAAGGATAATTTCTTGACATAATAAAGCATCAAATCTTTAGGGTGTGGCATCTGAGCCGTTTAATGTTTTCTCTGTGCACAAGATACTAAGGAATAGCTGGTGAAAAATAGACCATAGCATAGTTTAGTGACATACGCGAGTAATACCTTATGCCCATGGACTCTGTGGATCAGGAATCCAAGCAGGACATAGGGATGGCTTCTTTCTGTACCTTCACATCTGGGTCCTCATCTGGAGAGACCTATAAGATGGGATAGCTCGACCTCTGGGGACCACGGTGTTGGCTGCCCACGGGAGCTCAGCCAAGGCCTAGAACACCTGCAGTGGCCCCTCTGTCACTTGGACTTTCCACAGCAGGGTGGCTGAATTCTAAGACAGAGCCTCTCAAGAGTACAAGACAGAATTGCATGATAAGTTTATGACCAAAACTACAATTAGCCTTAGAAGTCACATAGCATCATCTGTATGCTGGTGGCCGAGACAGTCTAGGAGAGAAGACATTGTCCCTATCACTCATTGTGGGAGTATTGACATGCAATCATGAGAAGAATATTAGGGTGAGAAATATTGTGGCAGCCATCTTTGGGAAATGCAGTTGACTATATTTTGCTCCCTGTATCTTTGTTACTTTAATTCATTCTCTCTGGGAAAAAGCCATCATAAAAAGCCTTCTATTACTTTAGAAGGTAAGAGAAACACACACACACACAAACACACACACATCTCCCAAGTCCTTCTAGTATGATCTAGAGCTATAAACTCTGTTTTTAAACCATTTTGAACCTAATTTACATATGTAGCTGATAGATATCCAAAATGCTGATCAGCCCCTGGGTAAAACCAAACACACACCTTCTTTATTTGATATATGCTCCTATTGCAGTTGAGCGCCCTTGGTACTCAGTGCAGGTGCACCTCACCCCCAAGCCAAGCAAGGGCACAGGAAAGCGCATCGCAAGTGCAGCTCGCCATGAGGGGACCACATGACAGAGGGGGGGTCATGCATGCAAAGTCACTGGTCTGAGTCACTGATCTCTTATTTTCCTCTAATTTTGATCATTATTATCTTTTCAACATTTTCTCAGGTTAGAACTGATTTCAGCACATTTGAGAAATCTAGCAATACTTGTGATGATACTGTTATATAAGAACTAAACTAATAATTGTAGGCATGCGTTTAGCTACTTGTAACTTCACAGGTATAAATAGCTAAAAAAAAGTTTTAAGAATCCTCAAAATAGGTCATATATGCAGTTACAGTCTTGCACAGAGAGTAAAGTAGAGATTTCAGTTTCTGAATTGCTTGCTTTATTCCTGGGAGGCAATGCCCTTGATAGTTTTGCATCCTCTGGATGATTTTCCAAGTGTGTGGCTGGTTCTATGGCTGTGTTTTTGGCTCTAGGACATTCTGACATGCTATGAAATGTGTTCTAGACTGAGCTTGAATGCTTAAATTTAGTACAAAGAATTACGCTTTTGATCTACTACAGACACCTGAGTCTAAGCTTGAAATGCAAATAATATGTTTCATGCAGTGAATTAAAAAGGCAAATGAAAGCCATCTCTTTCCAGAGAATGAACTATACATCATAGTTAAAGCAGAACACTGGGGGAGGGGGGGTGATTTACCACAGCTTCTCTTGGTGAGTGGTGAGTACAGAATAGCACTGTTTAATTATAAGATAATTCACACTGGTAATTAAGACCCACAGGCCTGGCCCTATGAATAGCTGCAGGCAAATCTGCAGACTATCTGTGCCCCTATAAGCATGAGCTGAAGTGTTTGTTCTCTCCCCCAGTGCTTCATTAAACTCTGATGGACACAGACCCTTGCCCCAGAACTATTGATCATTTTTATACTGAGATAATGGGCAGAAGTGATGTGTATTCAGCAAGCCCTCCCTGATGGATCAAAGCTTTGTCTACATACTACTGAGCTGTTGACTTTGTGGCTTTCATTGCATTTGCACCATATGAAAATGCACTTTTGTCCCAGTGGTGAGCTCTATGAATTTAAAACTAATAAGACAAAACTACAATTTCTTTTGACCAGGATCCTTGAAATAAGCCTGTATGAGTATCTTCACAATACCAGATCAAACTTATTTTGGAGAAACAAACTTATTTTGTCTCCACCTGAGCCTAGCTCTACCTAACTGGTAGAGAACCACAAGACTTTAGGACTCAAAATTCTACCCAGGAACACCCTGTGCATCATCCTTGAGCATAAAAGCTCAAGTAAACAAACAGATGAAAAAAGAATGCTTATTGGATTGATTTTATTCCAGCAAATCACATAGCATATTAAAGTTCTTAGAAGCATGAAAATACCAAGGTCTTTATTGCTCAATTTAATTATGCTCTTTGCATGCTAAGTCTTATTTCTGAAAAAATAAATAAATAAATAAACGAAATGATCCGAAAAGATTAAAATTAAAACGTAATTTTTTTCCCTAATGCTAAAAGCATTTTTTGTGACATGTTGTCCTTAACACTAAAGAAAATAAATACAACAGAATCATATTCCTGGATAGGAAGATGAAGAACATTAGCAACCATCTTCATTTATATGGCTAATACGTTCTTCTAAATGGCATTTTGAGAATGCTTGTATCAGCACACCCCAAATCTGAAAACTCTTACTATTTATGCTGACTGAAAAACTGTTGACAAGGAATGTATATTCTCTAAGTGTGGGCCCATCTCTGCTGTAATTTTAAACACAGTATATGCTGGTGACAGGGTGTAAGTGACAGACTTGCCATGTTGGCTCTTTGTCATCTCTGCTCACTTTGCTCTGTTTTAAATATTCATTGATGTTACACACACTGCGACAAATGACTGATCAAAGACCCCGGCCACGACTGATGCACCACTGTGCATGAATGAGTAGGAGCAGAGAGCCAGGCCTGCTGATGTGATGTTGTTAACCGACTTCTGCTCTTCCGTTGTGGTCAGACCTGATCAGACCCTTCTCTTATTTTGTAAGTTCTACATAATATTTAGGATGTACAGTTGGAACCAGCATTTAAAAGGCTCTAGATGAGAATGCTTACAGATAAGGGCATGTGAGACAGGGAGGTTGGGTGACTCACCCTGGAGACACAGCTAGTTGGGGACAGATCTAGGACACCACTCTACAGCTTGACTGCCACATGCCCAGCATGTTTCTCAGGCTGCTGGTCTGAGACTTGAACCATCCACTCAGCCATGTAGGATCCAGCCACCTTAACTACCATGCCACAGGCTGCTTCTGATTATTTTATCAGAAATAAATTCGAAACTAATCCTGTAGAGGCAAAACAAATATACTATAGGTTTCCGAAAAGTGTGCAGGAGTTCAGAGCAGCAATGGCATCATCAATACAAATTTTAAAGGACCAGAGGCCAGCAGGTGGCATGGTGGTTAAGGGCACTGGACTCTCACATGGCCGACCGGACTGCAGTTCAAGTCCTGGACCCAGTGGCTTGCTTTCTCACTTCCCTCCCTGCCTGCCTATCCCTCTCTGCTCAAACTTAAATAAATAAAATAATTCTTTATAAAAGAAAATATTTCAAAGGACCAGAAGAGGAGGAGTCCAAAGATTCCAGACTCTAGATTCCAGTTGTATTTGAGATAATGACATGTAACTCCCAGGTTGGATGACTGCTTGACCAGTCAGGGCCATTTGTAAATTTATCAGTGACTTAAGAAGCTGCTTAAAACCCCACCCATGCACAGAGTGACCACTGTAGCTACCATTCCACTTTTTCTACAACTACTAACAACTTGATTGAGATATGACCATTTTGTAACTAATTTCCCTTCTCACAGCTGTTATTAATGAACATATTAGCAAGATTTTATCTGTATAATGACGTTGAAGGGGGAACAATTTTATTATTCTGACCTCAACCCTTTCCCATGTAATAAAAAGTGAGAGACACTTGATCGTGTGATATTATTAATGAATTAAGGGAAGTTTTAATTAAGGAACAATTCCCTACGTATATACAGTTAATTCATTAATATCTGACATGAAATAAATTGAGTGAAAACTACAAAATAGTTGAATGGGAATCAAATCCATTGAACCGCTTTATAGG
Organism: Tupaia belangeri chinensis; assembly: GCF_000334495.1. NCBI lineage: Eukaryota > Metazoa > Chordata > Mammalia > Scandentia > Tupaiidae > Tupaia > Tupaia belangeri. The sequence goes on along the minus strand of NW_006159840.1, from coordinate 1,991,551 downwards.
ATTATGCACTATACACTATGCAAGACTTTAATGAGAATTTTTGTTTTATGAATTTTAGGTGGAATATTTTTAAATTCTCGAATGGTTACAATAGTTTTCAGAAATTCAGTAGAGTTATCATTTATCCCAGTGATTACATGAAATCAATAATTCAAGCTGACTTCACAGAGCTTTGCCTAAACGTACCTTTGTGAAGCAAGTTTCAGATCCTGGATGACCAGCCAAATGCTACCTGCAGGTAAACTGAGGCAACTACAGCCAAAAACATTGCTTACTATGTTTCTTTAATTCCTCCCTTCTTTCTTTCTTTCTTTCTTTCTTTCTTTCTTTCTTTCTTTCTTTCTTTTTTTTTTTTTTTTGGCTATTTATTAAGGAAATTTAGTCTGAAATTATTGTCTGAGATTTGAAAGCTTCATCAATTATATTATGGAAAAATGTGATTGAAGTATGAGTTTGTTTTGGTGGGAAAACATTTTGAAATCTATGCAGTTTTTAAATACACATTTTCTGCTAACTTTTGGACAACCCCCTTATAGTGGAAAGTATGGAATTAGAATGTTTGGGTTTTAGTCAACGGCTCCACCAAGTGTCAGTCACCCATTATTACACAATTACTTCAACTCTTTAAAGTTTTTTGGCTTTTGTTTTTTAATTTTTCCTCATCAGTAAAACAATATGGTCAGGCCCGCAGATGGTGTGGAGGTTAAAGTGCTGGGTCCCACATGGCTAGCTTCATAGTTCGAGTTCTACACCCACTTTGAAATCCCCCTGGGCATGTGTGCATATGTGCCCAAAATCCAACAGGAGCCTGGAGGAGACATGATTAAGGCATGGCCTTCCCCTGGGAGGGGATTCCTCACCCTCCCCACTCTCTCTCTCTTTCTCTCTATTTCTGGTGTGTGCACATGCCCTATAGCAAAAAACTAATAATGATAACAATAATAATAATAATGGTGATAAAATGATGTGGAAATTATACCTAACCCATTCTATGTACTTCATGGGATTGCGATAAGGACAGATGACACACAAGTTGGCGAAGGCAGATTCTAGATTTTACTCATCCTCTGCTTCTAGTCTGGTTGTGTCTGTTGAGATTCTTTCAGTTATAGCTAATAGAGCCTAACTATAATTAGCTGTAACACAAAAAGGAATTACATGTGTACCTGAGTAAGTTAGGGCAGCTGTTGACATGACTGGATCTGAGCCCACAAATGAGGTCATTCAAGTCTTGAGGACATCCAGACCCTCAAATGATATCTACCTTTCCTTCATTCATCCTCCACCCTGCCCCCGCAATGTACTCTCTTCTCAAATAGGGCAGTCTTCCCTGGTGGTAGCAAAGATGACCACAGGTAGTTCTCATTTAGTCTATGAGCGTAGCCAAAGTCACATGCCCACACCATCAATGGCCACTAGGAGGTGTAGAGACCCAGCTGGCCTCACCCAAGAATCCTACAGATTTGGGAGAGCCAGGCTTCCAGTACAGCCGTGTGGACCCAGCTGATCCAACATCATTCTACCCAGCTGACCCCAGCCTGTCCGGGCACAATCTGTGACACAATCTACCCCCAGCCTCAGCCAGCCCTGGACCATGGACATGCGGGAACCCAACTGGCTCAGGGATGTCTCTGGAAACAAACCCAGACCTATCACATGTGGATCAACCTCACAGACATCATGTTACTGCCACGCCACTGTCCAGCCCCTGCCTAATCTGACCCGTGTCCATCCCTAATTTAGTACCCATCATTACAGGTAAATTTGTACCAGAACCACTGTCCTGCCCCTGTCTAATCTGACCCGTGTCCATCCCTAATTTGGTACCCATCATTACAGGTAAATTTGTACCAGAAAATCTGACTTCCAAAGTTATAAGACTCTTGATTGGCTGATACCCAAATATTCCTTTATTGCTCACAATAAAACATTAGAACTCCTCTGAGAAATACTACATATGTTTTTTGTTTGTTGGTTTGTTTTGTGATTTTAGATGAGCCACTGTGGAGGAAATTCTGTCTCTTTCCTATGAGAAGTCTTATCAATGGTCACACGAAGCAGCCAAAAGATGTCAGTAGTTTCCTACCAGCCCCCCAGCATTGGTGAACTGTCATCCCCTGAGAGACCTTAGGCAGGCAAAAACAAAAGAAATCTCATATCTACCACACTGGCACATAGTAGGCATTAATGCTAAGCGAATGATCTTGGATATAAGTACAGCATGTATTACAAATAATTTTATGTATGTCATTATGATTATTATCATCATTTGTGCCCAAGATTAGAGTTTATTTTTCTTTTTGGCTTTTTGCCTGATTTAACAGGATAGAAACTGGGTCAGGAAAGAGAGGAATCTAATGAGGGTACCGGCAGACAAACTCAAGACTCAGGTAGTTTATGAGGTGAGACCAATGTCCCTCTATCTGAATTCATTGTCCAAATTTGAGAATTGAATGAGCTCACCTGTCAGGAAGTAATTGTGTTACATCTTTAGGACACCTGAATAAAGTAAGTTGCAAGATATGCTTTTAAATATCTGTTCACTGGCATATATGAAGTTAATTTTGGGGGGTGAAGATGATTTGAGTTATCTAAGTTAATAGCAGAAGGTATGTTCTCCAAGTGGTACATGCAGAAGAGGCTCTCAGAGTTAACCAGCATCCTCAAGTCCCTCTGAAAAACACCTAATTTACAGCTATGTCACATTGAACTCATGAGACTAGAAATGCTGAATATTTTTGCTCCCTCCAACTTCATTGTTTCAAAACAGTCAGTTGTGTTTATTTCCAAACCTGTTTTTGCTAGTTGTGCTTAATATTGAACTGTTTTACTTTAAAGGTCAAGTAAACCAGTGAACCATTAATGCAAAAGAAGTAGTTCTACCAAAAAAATACTAACCTGAGTAATTTGCAAACGTTTAATAAGGCAGGTTTGTTCAAAAGCAAATGATTCGAGTGATTTATATGCAGACTGACTACGAAAATAGAAGGAAAAAAATTTCAAAAATCTAAACCATTTCTGCCCTCAGATCACTTTGCTACTGTTTCTGCATCCTTGGCTTACTTTAAAGAAATTGAAACTATAAACTGTAGAGAAACTGATTATAAAAGAATGATGACTTGACACTCCAAGAAAAGGGCCTATACTTTAAAAAATAAGGAAAACTTGTGACCTTCTGTCAATCGATTGCTATATAAATGTATATTGAAGTGTTTTAAAAATAATAAAACATGCACTAATTTTCTGATTACCCTTCCAGACTTGCATCACAGTCAGAAGTTCCTCTTGCCCTTGATTCTACCTCTCTTTTCACCATAGATTCTAATTTTGACTTTTTTGTCAAAGTTCTCCTCTGACTGCCCCCCAGCCCTTCCTTCTACGTAGAGCTCAACTTTTTATACCTGACTCCTTTGGTTTTGTCTTTTCTCTAAAAAATGAGTGAGGAGGTCCACAGATGGCATGGTGGTCAAGGTGCTGGACTCCCACATGGCTGACCACAGTTTGAGTCCCAGACCTGGCAGTTTGCTTTCTCACTTTCCTTCTCTCTCTGCCTCTCTTTGGTCTAATTTTTTTAAAAAAATCATAATAAATAAAATTAAATAAGCAATTATTTGAAGAAAAAGGTGATTGAGTAGAAACTTAAGCCTTCTTTGATCTTCGTATTTCCTGAATGAAAGATGATATTGTCTTCTTGTCCATATCAGAAATCCTCTATTACCTTCCATAACCATCACAATAATTCTAGAAAGACATCAAATTTTTTATTAAAATAAACAAGCACTGCAGTCATTTTTCTGTCATGTACCGAAGAAATCCAATAAGCAAGGCATCCAATACCTGGATCTAATTTACATTTGTATTAATTCAGGCTTTATCATGAAAACGCTACATCTATTTTTTTAATTTGATGACTATATTCCATATTGATTACATTTATGCACAAAATGAATTCCTGGGTAGATGGAAATAGTAAAGCAAAAGGAATAGATGGCCGAATGACTTCCAGGTAGATTTTCAAACGAACTTGCAAAGATTTTCTTTTTTTGATTTTAAATCAAAGCCTTCACTTTCTATTTCATTGTATCAGACAGCAAAATCTAGAGTTAGTGGAGGGGAAATCCTTACTATTTTATGCCAGCCAAGGTTCCCAGGTAGGGGTCGGGGAAGTAGGTGGACGTTGAACCAGCAGAAACTCAACAGTACTGGGGCATGTTTGGTAATGAGCTTGCTGCAGTGGTGGCCCCAGAGGCCTGCCTTTCCAGGGCTGTGATGGAGTCTGAGCGGGAATGGCGGTTCCCAGCCTTCAGAATGGCATGTGAGGAGGGAGTCTTAAAGTACCACGTGGTACCTTCCTTTGTTGCACTGCTGCTTGCCATGGGTTCTGAAAGTGTTCTGAATGTAATGCAAGATGTCAGCCAAAGGGCTGGAACGGCTCCTTAAAGGGCCATGGTCCTGAAGAGTGCCAGCTTCCTGGCCTCTTCACTGAGCAAAGGTTTTTGAAAGATCAGTGCATATGCCATTCCTATAAAGTTAATTTATTCATCATGGCACTTTGTGAACTGTTCTCATCCCTCAGAAAAATAATAGTTTTTCATCCCCAGGTGACAGTGCTAATCTGAGAAAATCATGTAAGACATGGCAATTCTATCAGCTACTTCTGAGTGTCGTTTGGAGAAGATATAGTTGTTGCCTTCTTGCCACTGACTTGAATTTCCACGTGGTGCCTTTCCTTTCTGGAAAGAAACCCTGATGGTAAAGGCTGTTGCTGATTCTTTCAACTCAAAGCTGATGAAAAGATACAATCCTGTCCACTGCTGCAAGAATGCAGTTTTATCCCCTTTTTATTCTCAAGTTGAAGAGGTAACTTGGTGTGTGGGCCAGCATTTTATATTCCCTATCTCTTTGTCCCCAATTTCACACCAGCATAGACTAATTGGCACTGATAATCACATTGATTTGTGCAACAGACTGAGCATAAAATGGATACGCAAAGGCCTTTATGTGTTCCATGACTACCCCAGCACATGCCTTCAAGACCACGTGAAGTTAAAGCGCTTCGTAGAGTTTGGGGATATGGGCTTTATCTCTGTGTGTTTTTAAAGCCAATGAAAAGCAAATTTTTGAAATGTATAATGGCTCCTTTCATTATAGGAGTGAAACAAGTCTCCCTGATTTTAGGAATAAAACTATAATCAGCAAAATGGTGGTGGAAGAGAATGCAATATATTTTCATGTGAATGAAGAGAGCATGGCTTTTGCATAATTTTAGTGGAAAAAGGATTAAGTAGATGGAAATAAATGAAAAGTGCAGGAGAAGCGTAAAATGCTCGAAGTCCTGGTTAGCCCAAGCACAGATGGTGTGGTACCCGATCGACATTTAAAAAGCTCTGGTTCTCTAAGGAATACAGCCCCCTGGAGGCTCTCCAGCAGTTTCAAATGAAGTATCTCTGGAGTCCTTGTCCATCTCCGAAAGAATTTTACTAGCATCGCCTCATGAGCTGCAGAGCAGCGGAGTCTGCAGCCACCCGCAGAGCATAATTTGATGGGGTGGCAGGCATTGCACTTCACACAAAAACATCAGCTGCATTGTGCGAGAGTGTGAGGGAACGCTTCCTCCTTGCCTGAGTACTGACAAATTGAGACAAAGGCGATTATTACTTAAAAAAATAAAAAGAAAAAGAAAGAAAACTGATCATGGAGAACATAAAAAGACACACCACTAGTATTGGTGGCTAGTACTGGACCCCACTCAAATCCCATGTAGGGTGGACACCACAGCCTTCCCTCTCCATCATGGGGGTAGGGTAGGAGCAGGGATACCTATCACATATTCCATGGAGAGGCAGACCGGCCAGTTTGGGCGTTACTAGCTACTCCCTCTCCGAATTTGTCAGTAACACTCCTTCCTGGTCTCCTGGGGAAGAGGCAGGGAGCAGCAGGAGAGAGGCCGGGAGTGTTCCTGCTCTCTGGTGACTCTACTTGGGGAAAGCAACAGCCAAGACAGAGGATACTATGGCTAAACGCACACACACACCTGTTGCCATTATCATCCCCAAAGCAGGAGACATCTTCAAGAATTACTTTTCAGGTCAGCCAGTGGTATGGTGGTTAAGGCACTGGACTTCCACATGGCCAACTGTGGTTCAAGTCCCTGACCTGGTGACTTTCTTTCTCACTCTCTTTCTGTCGCTCTCTGGTCAAATTGAAGAATAATTAATTTAATTAAATAATTATTTTTAAACATTTTTAAAATAATTTCTTTTCAAGATGTAATACCTGATCCTTTCTGACTTGATGGTCATTTGACCTCAGCACAGACTAGAAGGAGCTCTGACTTTACAGATTTGGGATTTCAAGTCCCGACTCTCAGACTTCTTGGCATGTGACCTTAGACAGGTCACTGTCTGAACCCCTGTCTCATTTGTAAAATGGAAACAATTAGATAGAAATGATTGTTTAAGAAAAATCAGAGGCGAATGTAATCAAAACTGCAATGCCTAGTGGTTATTACTGCAAGACACGGTCGACCCTTGACTGGAAGGAAGTACCTTGGCCCAACCAGGGAATAGAATCATGAGAGCAGAAACAAAACGCAGTTTCAGAGTGTGCAAAACCAGCTCTAGTCTTGAAACCCTGGAGTCCAAGCAGCCCTCCCTCCCTTGGAATCAGTCATCCAGAATCAGGTCAAGCCCCTCTGCGACCTCCCACATTCTGCCTCCAGGCCCAAAGCAGCTTACTCTCAGAGGCCAGAAGCTCAACCTCTAAACCAGGGCGTTTCCAGGGCTGCCTTTTCACACACCTGTAAGTTTTAGTCTGCTTTAAATTGGGAAAAGGAGAAATGGTCCTATTTGAGTTTCTTCCTCAAGTAAACTCTGCCGCCTAAAGGGGTGCTTTTCAGCGTTTCTTCAGAGTTGAAAGCAGGGCTGGGGAGGGAGAGGAGAGTGGCAGTGCTTTGTGGGAAGAGGAAGGCAACCTGTGAGGCAGCGTGGAATGAGGCACAGTCGGCTGGCTCATTTTTTCTTCTGGGTTACAAGTTGGGGCCCATGGACATTGAGTTACATAGATATTTCCATTATTTTTTCTTTTCCTCCTTTTTTGCTGCAGGAATAAAAATCGTTGTTCTTATATGATTTTGTCCTTGACAGTTTAATCAGAGAAAATGTATTGCAGCCTCTCGACGTTGATCTATGGTAATGAAATGGGTTCCGATTACGTAACCTCCTCCCTCCCTGGGCGTTAATGCGCTCTCCTGTTCCAGCTGGCACACCTAAGTGGTCACAGGGACGGCTGATGGCTGGTGTCCGCGAGGTAAAGGGGGCCTCCGAAGCATTTCTTATATGAGTGAATAACTCTTAAAAAACTGAAGGTTCTCAATAGACTCGCTTCCAATTCCAGCATGATTTAGTGGTTGATAAAAGCGTCTTACCTCTTCCAACAGAGGTTTACTTGAAGCTTCATTTCCAGCCGTTTACGAGGCCACGCTCTGCCAGCCCTGCCGAAGTGCTCCATACTGTGGCGGGGGCTGATAAACTCCGATGAGGCGTTTTATGTGATGCCATGGCACTTCTGGTAACAGGCGTCATTCTTCCGCAAAACCTCATCGGAAATCAGCATGAACAGACACGGCCGCACAGGCTGCCCCAACACATCTCACGCGTCTCTGCCTTTCTTGCCGTGGGTTCCCATCTTTGCTCCTGCAGCCCTCCAGAGGTCAAACAGAAGCTTAAAATCATCCCATAAGGAGTTAAGGCTTTTATACCAGAATCTCTAACGATGCGCCTTTAGAGTCTTGCCTTTGTACTTTGCTCTTCAGTACTGCCATCACTCTCATGGGCATTCCAAACGAGGGACAAGTGACTTTCATTGCAACCATTTAGGTCAGAGGGAATGTTGTCACAGGGACACCTCTATATATGTGTTCGTTGAGGAATGCGCCATCATTCTCACTGACATCGGCCCCCACACAGATAGTATTCCGTAGCAGCAGCATCTGGAAGGGCGGGGATGTTCTTTTCAAAGAGGTCTCGCCTAAGGTCTCCAAAGCGGGCAGCCACACATGCAGTCAGTGGGAAGAGCCTCCACTCCCCTTGGTCTTCTGTCCTCTGCCAGCCCTTCCTCCCATCTTCCTGGCCCACAGATCAGGGCAGGGTGGCAAAAATAGTCATCACCCATAGACACTGTCATTAGACACAGGCAGAGACGGGTCCCCTGTCTTGGGCCATCCTGTGCTGGTATGGAGGAGCCACAGCAGAGCCCAGAGCAGCCCTGTCTTCAGCTCCACGTGCTCTCAGACCAAGGACCTGCCCTCAGTGCCTGGGAAGGTTCCTCATGGAAGCTCACGCTCCAGAGAGAGCACAGGATGACGAGGACTAGCAGAATATGGTGGGAGGGTCCAGGGCCCATGGATGGAGTCCTAGGAACATGAGGAAGTATCTGCCAACCCACTGGCCCTTTGTGAGCACACATGAGCTTATCCACAGAGGTTTTCTTCCTCTGCACAGCTATACAGTGCTTAAACAGCATTAACCTATTTGCTTTACTTTTAGACAGAGCTCTTTCAGGACTGTCCGGGAAAATGTGTTACTGGCAGTGTTGAGTTCTCCGTGATCATTCATCATCTACCAGTGTAGCCTGATGTTGTCCCTTCCCTTCTCCCTGCTGGGGACCTTGGGGCTCCCCATTTTTACTGCCTGTGTAGCTCTCTACTTTCCCTGCAGGGCTCTTCCACCATGAAAAAGCAGCAAACTAAAAGCAAACAAAGGTAGTTCTGCATAGAATGTGGTGTTCTTTGAAATCAAACATTAGATTACACTCCGTTGTGTGGCCTGTTACTGACAAAGGCCTGTATGCCATTGTCCTCATAACAGAGACCGCCTCTCAAAAGAATGGGGACCAAGGAAGGCACCTGATGGAGGATCTGGGTTTATTAGGATTTGTTGTAATCAGACTAGCAAAGCATTTTCACTGTGGACCATCTGTCAGCACATGTAAATAGCCTCATTTTATAAGCCAGATGTTCTAACAGTATTCATTAAGACAGGAGTCTACCTGTTCTTTGATTATAGTCAGTTATGGAAAGAAGCAATTGGACTATATTCCAAAATTATTTCTGTTTGGTTCTTAAATGTTCTGGCTGACCTTTTTTTTTTTTTTTTTTTTTTTTTATTTATTGTGCACCTTATTTACCCCAGCATAAACGAAAGAGCTCTGGTTTGGGAATCAGAAACCTGCTTTCTGTTTTGCTACTTCGTCAGAATTTGGGTTTAGTAAATTATCAGGTACTATTGGCCTTGGTTTCCCCTTCAAGGAGGTCAGAGACGACTTCCAAGGTCTTTTTCAGATCCTGGGTGAGCCACCTTTTCAATGATGGCCTTGAGGAAGGAGCACTGGCATTATCATCTGCAGCACTTAACAGTTGCTGTCCTGGCCTCAGCTTCAACTTTAGATGGACGCCAACAAATGGTGTGGTGGTTAAGGCACTGGACGCCCATGTGGTCAACCACAGTTCAAGTCCCAGACATGGCGGTTTAAAACACACCGGGCACATGTGTGTGTGTGTGCCCAAAATCCCAGAGGAGAATGGCGGAAAGGGATTGAAGCATGGCCATCACCCTGGGGTGTGATTTCTCGCTTTCTGTCTCTGTCTCTCTGGGAAGTACATGTGCCCTATACCAAAAATGTATTTAAAGAAAGATATTAGCTGGGGGATGGCTCGAAGGTAAGATGGGTATGAAAGTTCTTAAGGCAATGCCAGCCACTAAGCCCTTCCTTCACTCCTCTCACTCCTTCCTCTTCATTATGAAAAAGTATTAAAACTGAAGAGCACTAAAATTTTAAATTAATTGGACTTCTTTGAGTTCTGTTATCTGACTGAGGCCTAGTAATGTGGGGACAACCTGTGATGGGAAAAATCTAGATTTTTTGGGCCCCAGGTGGGTACTCTCTTGGTAAATCGTAGCGACTCTCTTCTGGAAAGACCAAACCCAAAAGAGCAGTCAGCCACCCTCAGGCCCCTCCATCCCCGTGCCCAAACGACCCCCATCAGTCCCTGTGTCCTCGTGCCCTCTCCTGAGAAATGTAGAGTAAAAATTAGGAGCCTATCTGACTGTTAGGCTTTGGACACACCCTAGTGCTCACTGGCTGTGTGCAATGTGGTGAGCTGCTTAATGTTGCTGAGACTGTACCTCTTGTCTACAAGATGGGAAGTTGCTGTTAGAATAATATGAGATGCTCCAGGAAGCGTGCTGAGCCCAGTCCTTATACACAGCTGGGGTCTTAGCATTATCTGCTTGCTAAGGCCCCACTCAGCCCGAGAACCCCCTCCACTGCCATGCCCTCAGCCTTCAAGGAGACAACCTGCACCTCAGCCGTCTGCTTGGAAGTTGTTGACAAATTCTGCTTACCCAGCTCATCCAGACCTCAAGGTTAAAGGCTGACAAGGTGCTGTGTTTACCTGCCTCTCGCTTGTCAGGGACATCCATGTCCCCATTGTGACTCACCTAAGGATCACAGCCTATTCCTGTAAAGACGGCTCGCTCACTGTCATGATTTCCAAAAAGTGTCTGGAGTCTTAGGGGAAGGCGGGATCTGTGTGGGTCTCAGGTTCTTCAGCTGAGAGAAGCCCACTGCCCTGACACGTGCACTCATGTACACATTTTCCGCACCCTGGCTTTGCCCATAATACTTTAAATTCATCTGACAAGGGACATTTCACCCTCAGGCCATGCAAGCAGCTGCCCCTCCACCTGCCTCTCAGCCCCACGTTAGGAAAATCGAGTTCAATGACTCTGTCATCTAGGCGGGCTCACGTGAGCACACACGGAGCACTGTAATTCAATTACGACGGTTTCAGGGAGCGAATACCCCCTCCAAAGCAGCGGGAAAGCACTGCTCTTTCTTTAGAAGATTCATTTGGCAATAGAAAGCGCATTGCTCCTGGCCTTGCAATATCTCAGACGCTTTTAACGTGCCATGCTACTTCACTCCACCAGGAGCATTCAATATCTGCAGCTTCTTCTGTTCCACAGCGCGACGTGGCTTTTACGAAAGCCTGGTGATAACCCTCACAACTCTCTGCAGTGTCTGCTTAAAAGTCAATAATGTTAATTTGTTTGATAAATTTCCACAGATCCCAACCCTATTATGCTGTTACAGCTTAATGCACCTGACTTTTAACAGATGTTTTAAGGATTCAATGTTACTAAAGGGAATATTGTAGGAATTGAAGCAGGCTCCTTGGAAACATGTATTTGTAGGTACAACATTCTCAACTGGAAGGAAGGTAAAAATACACTGTGAAAACCTAGAACCATGAGGTTAGATTTGCAATATGTTCAGCAGAGAACCTTGTTTGGCAATCGGAAAACAAAGAGAACCAGCTGCATTAACTCCTCGGGGTCTGTGAGTCTATGTGAGTGTGTGTGTGTGTGTGTGTGTGTGTGTGTGTGTGTGCGTGCACATGCACATGTGTGCATGCATGCTTATTTGTTCTGAAACGCATCTCATTGAACCTTCATATTTTCTGGAATAAATATTTCTGTTTTAATTTCTATTACACTAAATAAGTACAATACTGTTTGGACAGCAAAGCCTGAAATAGAAATTTAATTGAAGAATCAGGTTTTATGGAGGGAGACACTTAATGATCTGCAAAGCTTTAAATGGCTCATTGAATAGTTTGAAACAGACACATTTTCCAGACAACTGGATTTATTTTGACTTTCATAATTTCAAGGTGACTAAAAAACAAAAGTGGAACATTTTTTCTAATTTCACATTATGTAAGACAGAGATCAAATGAATCAAAGCCCAACTTCACAAAAATGCCGTAATATTCAGCATAACGTAAATAACATTTTGCCAATTATTTTTACTATAAAATACAAAGTAAAGGCAGAGTTTCGTTGCTGGAAAAGTGACAGATTCTGGTTTTCACATCTTTTATTATGTGTGCCAGTTTCCATAATAGAACTCTTCATTGGTCTATTGATAGGAAATCTCAGCAGGGAGCCAGGCAGGACATGTGGTGGTGTGACAACCCACATACGAGGGGTCCTGGGGTCATTTCTAGGACTCCTTAAACATGCCGAGCACATGCAGGCCCATGATCTGAGCTAGCTGGTGTTCCCTGAAAAGAACCCCCAGTAAGAGTCAAGCAAACCACCTTACCACCAAGAAAACTGGTGCAAATGAAGGATGCACACGAGCGTGGAGAGGCACACCGAGCCTCACTAGCAGCTTGGCACAATTCTCTAGTTTAAGGGGATGCATGACAGGAATGACTGCTCCTGCTTACTAAAACCCTATGGAGAGTAGAAAGTAAGTAAGGAGGCCTTGGGCTCATCCCAGAGAGTCTGAGTTTAGTGATTCCAGAAAGCCTGGGCATCTGTATTAGTTCAGGAGGGCCATCATAACCAAGTACCCTGGACCAGGTGGCTTCAAGAACAGAAATTTATTTTCTCACAATTCTGGAGGCCAGATGTCCGAGATGGAGCTGTCGGCAGATTTGCTTTCTCTTGAGGCCTCTCTCTTTGGCTTGTAGATGGCTGCCTCCTCACTGTGTCCTCACACTTTCTTCTCTGTGTTGTGTCCTGAGCTCCTCTTCTTAGAAGGACACCAGTCATAGTGGGTTAGGGCCCACCGCGTGGCCTCGTTTTCCTGAATTCCCTCAGTTACAGCCCTGTCTTCAAATACAGCCACACTCTGAAGTACTAGGACTTAGGGCTTCAGCATTGGGACATGCGGTGGGAGGGGACACAGTTCAAGCTATGATAGCATCCACATGCTTTCAGAGTGCCCCAGGTGGCAAGAAAGTGCACCCACGGCTGAGCACAGCAGTCCTTAGGGAGCACACCTGAGCTGGCGAGGATCATGCTCTACTGAGGGCGCAGCGGCCTGGCCCCGAATCCCAGCTCAGTTCATTACTGGCTGTGTGGCCTGGGCAAAGGGCCTTTCATTTCGTGCCTCCAGTTTCTGGACGATGGGATTGCTGCAGTACCCACCCCACGTGAAGGTTTTAAGAGCACATGGAGTCATTTCATGTGAACAGCTCCCGGACCTAAGTGGAAGGTCAGTGTCACTGTTAATATCGCATGCTTGTTTATTAGTGGGACATCAGGGGTCATCAAACTGTGGCCCACAGCCCGAATCTGGCCAGCTCCGGTTTTGAAAGTTAAGTTGATTGGAAGACACCGACGTGCTTTGGTTTCTGCGTTGTCTACTTCCGAGGTCAAGCCGCTTTCTGGCTACGAAATGAGTGCTGAATCCTCACAGCAGAGACCCTCTGCTGCCCACGCCTAGGACACTCGCTGTCTGTGCATTCTGTATCTGGCTCTGAATCTATGTGATCACCTCTGTCACGGTAGAGGGTGGCTATGGGGGTCCTCATTGTACTTTGTCTGGATTTGAGCTCAGCTACGGGCTGTGTGACTTCAAGCCACTTGATTAACTTCTCTGTGCTTTAGGTCAGCTCCACAAATGGATGATAAGGTTAATCATATAAGTACCCTTTGCTCTCGATCTTTCCGTTTCCTGATTTAGTTGCATGAATTCAGAGAAGGCAGAGAATAAGAAATACACATTATCCAAAAATAGGTGGTTCCTTAGGATAAAGTCCCGAGTGGGACAACTGATGAAACCCGAGTAAAGTGTGTTCACAGAATTGAACAAGTGTTTATCTCCTAGTTGTGACATATACATAAGACATGAGCATTAGAGGATGGTGGGGGAGGGGAATATGGACATTCTCTATACTATTTTGCAACTTTTGAGTGATTCTAAAATTATTCCAAAATAGAAAGTTGCTCAAATATGTGTGTCAGTGTGTATATTTTCTCCCTGTACTTTGTGCAGCAAATTTTAAATAACAAAGGACAAAGGACACCTATTCTTTCTCATTAGTGTCAGTTAAATCCACCTGCTCTGGAGTTTGGACATTGAGAGTGGTCCTAAGCATTTTATTTATTTAAATTATTATTTATACATTTAATGACTATTTATCGTTTAGATTGTAAAGAAACTTTACCCAGCATGGTATACACCTCAGTCCAGCCCCGTTGAGAATACTGTACATGTCGTCATCAACAAATAATAAACCACATCTGTGTCCCACAAATATCTTACCTCTCTATTTTTTTCCCCAAATTTCCTTCCCTACATTCTTCTCCTCTACTCTTTCCACTTGGCTCTGAGTACTGAAATCTGCATGAACATTCAGCCTGGTGCCTGGAACATGGCCGACACCAATGCGTGTTAGCAAGACGGCAAGGTGCCGTCACTGTTAGCAAACGCGCTGGTGTACGAGGCTCTGACCGTGATGAGCAGACTTGGTGTGGTTTATTTTCATGCTCTTTGAATGTTGGAGCTATGAGTTCGGACAGACCATTTTAAAGTACTGCTGGGAAGAAATGGAATTCTAACAAGAGGTAAACTACTTATGCTTTGTTTTATTGCTTTTTCTTTGTGGATAGTTTTTACGGTCCTAGACGGGACAGTTGGGTAAGAATGTAAGTCAGGATATGTTCTGATTTTAGTACTTGTTCACACACCCTGCACTTTATTCCTTTTGTAGCTCTTGCAAATTTCTAATGAGTAAAAAGCCCTGAGGGATTATTCAGTGTGCACACACACACACGTACACACACATACACACACATGCACACACACCTGTAGCAACTGGCACATAGAAAACAGAATAGCAACACGAGAAGGGGAGAAAAAGCCCTCCAACTGTATAGCAGAACAACACTTCGACAAGCATTTTCATGTCTTCATTGAATGGAAACTGTCCAATAAATTCTCAGTAGCCTGAAGTCATCCTCATATTAACATATATTTTTAAAAAATACAACTTCATGCTGTGAGAAGCTCTTTTGCTAGGTTATTTTTGATTTGCACTTATTATTTGTCAACACCTCTCACAGCTGTGCCTGGACTTGCTGCTCCTGGCGACGGCATTTTGCATGAAACAGGGTATGCAGCGTGATTTTGGTCTAGCTCACCTCATAGCCTGACTATGAGCTGCTTGAGGTCTGGTGTGACTTCCAAGGTGTATTGCACCTATTAAAACTCAAAAAGTGAATTGTTGACATTTATATTATCAGAAGACTGTTCCTGCAAAAAGGTTCCACTCGTAGAAATCGCGTTTCTGAAAGCTTTATGTCAGCCCTGCCCCATGCGTGACGTCTCTGGGGTTGCAGACTGTGTGCTCATGGTTGTTTTCGTCTGTGTCCCATGTCACCTGGGATAAGCATTTAGGAAGAAAACAATTTTTGCGTTTAGACACTCTAATGTTTCATGTTTCCTGGTGGTTCTCTTATCATTTGGGGACCTGGAGAGCACTGTGGTGGGATGCTTGGTCCTTGGGCCCAGATCTCTAAGGTTAGAGACCCATCCCAAGGTGCAACTAGAGCCACAGTCATGAGATACACATGGAAAGCTTCACAGTACACTCAGAGGTCAGAGTGGGCAGGTTGCTGGGTGGTAACTGCATCAGGAATAGGGCTCAGTGTTCCTTTTATTGTGAGTTTTTGCCATGAATATTTGGGGATGAGGGCGAGGTCTGTCTCTGCAGCTGACTCCATCATTATGTTTTCTGGGCTTTTCTTGTGCTTGGCCACTTCTCCCCTGGTAAGAGGAACTCACGTGCCTGGTAGGGGGAAGTCATACTAGTGTTCCATGTGATCTTTGAAGGTACGAGCATGTCCACAGGGAGAACTTTGTTCATACCAGTCTAGCACCTCCAGTGAAAAGTGAAATGACAGCCTAGTGCCCAGGAGAATGTCTGCGTGCGCATGCGTGGCTATGGGAGGGGAAGAAATTCCCATTCGCCAGGTCCTCTTATGACAGTTTCGGTAGTCAAAGGTAGATATGCTTCCCCTCTTGGCACAAGAACTCTAACTGTAACCCTTGATAACAGTGAGTGATGGTCATGTGTCCCCTCTGTGGACATCTTGGGACCGCATGCTTGTATTTCTCTGATTGCCTGAACGCTGAATGGGTGACTGCACCATGTGGTCTGAAGTTGAGGATAAGCCCTTTGCTAGTAGGCTTCCGCTCTGTCTTTTGTGATGAATCACTGCTCCCTTTCCCGAGGCCTATGATAGGGCCTTCGACACAGCGAGCGGCAAACGTCTTCACTGATGATAACGACAGAAAGCTGCAGATGCCTGCTGGGAGAGAATGTCCAGTGAGCTCCGTAATTTAAGTGTGACGGATAAGGTAGAGCCGAAGTCTGCGTGAGTGTGAACTTTATTCTAGTAAATGCAACTGCCTGGTACTTTTGAAGCTGCTTTAAAAGACATTTTAGGACCAACTGCAGTGGCACAGTGGAAATGCATGCTCCACGATACTGAACACACACTGTAAGGTCCCAGGTTCTGGTACTGAGACCTCCTTGTGAATGCAGACTATATGTGCACCCACTCCCATGCCTGCAATCGGGGCTGGCTGAGGCTGCGGTGGATCACCTTGGGGGCCCCTACTGGGCGTGCCTCTCTCTCCTCCCTCCACCATCTTTCTTTCACATGGAAAAAAATACATAACTAAACTTTGCAAAGAAGACACCTTAAAACAACAATTTTTGGAAGCACAGGAAGATTTAAGATCCTCTCTGCTTTGGGGAAAATTAAAATTAAGTAACCTTGGTTTAATTTATTTGAGTTCTGAAGTTTTATTGCAATGACAATATTAATTAGGATGTCAGTAGTCATTTCCATTTATTGATAACAGGCCATGTGGGTTGCACAAATGCACCTTATTTAACTCTCACTATAACCTGCAAGGAAACAGAGCCTCGGCAAAGTTCTAGATTAGGCAGTTACTGGTGCCAGCAGGGCCTGGGGTAGGTGGTAGGTGTCATCAGACCCCAAAGCTCTGCTTTCCCTATTACACTATAAGCTTCTCCAAGAGTGGGACTCACTCAAGCACACAGTAAAAAATATATGCCTTTTCAGGGTAAAAATTCAATCAAACTGGAAATTGAAGAGGCTTTTGCTATTCCGATGTCTTGGGTGGCTAACCACAAGGAAACGTTCTGTGAGCTCATTGACACCGTTCTATTCTAAGTGCACCACTGTTCTGAGCACTCCTTCATCTAAAACCCTGAAAGCATTTCACAAAGCCTTAAGCTAGAGACTGGGACCCTGCTCTATTGTAGCAGAGTGGAAGCAAGCGCCTCTGAAAGGGTTTGTCAGCAAAGCTTTCGTCATTAGCAAAGCTCAGATATGTGGGTCACTAGGTAACTGCAATTGCCCTAAGGTTGAAGTCTGCTCAACTCAAATTAGCTGGATTCTTGGGCACACAGTTTATTTGCAGCATCTTCCAGAAGATCTAGTACACATTTGCTAGTTGAATAGGGAGAAGGCAGGGAGGGCAGGAATCTGATGGATGGCTGAACTCGGGGCCTGGGATGGGATGGAAGGCAGGGAAGGTGGGCAGAGCCAGAAATAATAGGTCTCATGTGATCAACTGGGTGGTTTGGACTCATGGGTTAGGTAGTACAGATTTTAGCAAAGAGGTTAAATATGGATATGCTTTAAAAATGACTGATGGGGAGGGGAAGCCAGGTGGCATGTAGATTAAGGTGCTAGATCCAGTGGCCAGCTGCACTGTTCAAGTCCCAGGCCTGGCAGCTTGAAAATCATTCTGGGCACATGTACATGCATGACCAGAATCCCGGGAAGAGGATGGAAGGGAATGGAAGGTATTACGATGTGCCCATGCTCCTGGGGGGTGATTTCTCACTTTCCCTCTCTCTCCCTCTGGTGAATACACACACCCTATAGCAAAAAAGAAAAAGTAAAAAGACCAATGGGAGCAGAGCACCCTGGTCAGGAGAGGCCAGGCAAGAAGGAGGGCGTGACCTGGAGGCCCTCAGTGGGAGGCCTCTGGAGTCACCTGTGGTTTGGTTGCCTTGTCCTGCTTTGCAGATGGACTCTGCCAATGAGAGCTTTGCCGCAGACCTCAGCTGGATCTGCATCACCGTCCTGGCTTCTCCTGGAGTCACTTTCCTGAAATGCCACTCTGATTAGGTCACATCTCCGATCAAACACCTTTGAAGGCTCTTTAGTGCTTCCTGACTGAAGCCCACAGTCCGTGAGCTTCCATAACCTTCTTCCACCAACCCCTTTCCCCTTGGTCAGTCAGTGTCCCACTAAGATGCCATTACCTGACACTCGCCTTCTTTCTGGGCCTGGCATCTCTTCAGCTCTCACCTCCTTGCTTCTTGACCTGCCCATGATGTTCAAGGTCCAGCTTATATAATATCACTTCCTGAAGATTTTCTTTGACTCTAAATTGCCCATCCTTACGTTTTCTTTAAACACACACACAAACTGTGTGTCTTGCTGTGTTGCAATCCTCCAGCCTCAACTTCCTGAATAGCTGAGACTGTAGGCATGCACCACCATGCCCAACCTTGAACCTGGGTCTCCCCATCCTTTAAATTCTTATAAAACTGTGTACTGCACACGGCTCTTTTCCCTGATTGCCGAGCACTCCAGTTATTTGTATTCTGACTCTACTTTCATTAGTTTCCCCCACCCTGGGGACCCACGCACTAGCCATTGATGCATCCTCCATCACCCACGCTTCCCTCGGGGCCTCACAGAACCCTGTGTGATGCTCGTCTATTGAATGAATGAGTGGCTGCCTTAATTAACTAATTAATGTGACCACAGTAAGAACTGTTAGGCAGGACAATTTCTGGAGATTCCAAACCCCCCTTTTCTTTTTATAGAGATTTTTGCCACAGGGCACGTGCACTCTCCAGGAAAGATTGAAACAGTGAGAGGGAAAGGGAAATCATCCTCCGAGGGGGGATGGTCGTGCCACAATCCCTTTTCCTCCATTCTCCTCCTGGGATATTGCGCACATATGCACACATGTCTGGGGTGATTTTCAAGCCACCAGGCCCAGGACTCAAACTGCAGTCAACCATGTGGGAGTCCAGCAACGTAACCACTATGCCATCTGCTGGCCCCCTAAACTCCCATTTTTAGTGCCATTTCAGCTATTTTTTTGTACAGTCTGGCTGAGAGCTTTCTTGGCTAGTTAGAATTGTATTCATTGACTACCAAATACTTAAGCACTAAGTGTTCACCCACTGCTATGTACTGAATGTCTGTGTCTCTCTGATACTCATATATTGAAATCATAACCCTCAGTGTGAAGGTTTGGCAAGTGGGACGTTGGGGAGAGGATGGGTCGTGAGGATGGAGCCCTCAGAAAGGGGATTAGCATCTCCATAGCAGGGACTTAGACAGCTCCTTGGCCCTTTCCACTATATGAAGACACAACCAGCAGAGGCCCTGTATCGGACAGATTCTGCTGTTTACCTCCATCTTGGTCTCCACAGGCTGGGAG
Source organism: Tupaia belangeri chinensis (assembly GCF_000334495.1). Taxonomy (NCBI): domain Eukaryota; kingdom Metazoa; phylum Chordata; class Mammalia; order Scandentia; family Tupaiidae; genus Tupaia; species Tupaia belangeri. Next base: position 1,972,189 of record NW_006159840.1, on the reverse strand, counting down.
ACAAAAACCCCTGTTCTTGGTAAGACATCTATCTATAGGATTCTGCTGTAGCAGCTCAAATCAACTAAGACACCTACATTTCCTCGAACCAAAGTAGACGAACAGTCAAATTATTTCTGCACTTGAGTAAACTGAGGGCATATGAAAGACATTGATTTTGAATCTAGTTTTTCTATATAAGAAGAAAAGAAAGCCACTAATTAGCATTTAGAAATATAATATTCTTCCATTGCCCAACATAGCTCTAATCAATAATCTTTTTTTTTTAATCAGTTTTTCAGCTAATACTGATTTTGTAGCTGCCCACAAAGCACATGCCTAAAAGCCATTTTAAAAAAAGGATAAATTACCAGACCATTTTAGGGATTGTAAACCCATGAAACAAAATACATTCCTAAATGAAGTTTTTAATTGAAAACCTCTGGCTTCGGAGGCTCACTGAGGGCTGCATGTTAATGTAGCACAGCGGCGTGGAGAGTTATCTGAGTCACCCTGGCGATCCAGAAGTGCAGTAAGGCAGGAATAAGAAAATTAGATAAGATGGTGTCCAAATTTAAATCACTGCTATTAATCTGCTCACAATTTTACTTTTGCTTTAATAAAACCAATTCTATCTATCATGCTTTGGGTAGGGCCTGCTAAGAGGTGGCCGGACATTCTGTCTCCAGCTGCTACCCCATCTCTCTCCGAGATTTGTGCATCTTGGAGGGACTTTGGATGGCGGAGTGAGGTCTGGCCTGTCAAGAGGCCCCCAAGCATTTTAAAAACACACTTGCGTGGCGAGCCTGAGCTGGCACCTCGCACACATGATCACATTGACATCTTGGCACTGGTGGTAGATGCTCATCGCCCGGCTAGGAAGTAACTCTGCCTGACTGGCTCATTGCCCCTCTGAGCATATCTCTCGGGATGTGTTATATGATGAAGAAATACCTGAGGAATCGTCGACCCAGAAAAGGGCTCAGACCTTTTCCTGGAGGAGATTTCCAAAGCTGTGGAATGGGAAAACGGATTCAAACCAAGGCAAGTGCAAACCAGTTTGTGTTTCTATGTGTATCTCATAGCGTGGTGGTTAAGGCGCTGGGTGCTCCCACATGGCTGACCACAGTTTGAGTCCTGGACCTGGTGGCTTGCTCTCTCTTACCTTCTCTCTCTCTCTCCCTCTGTGTATCTCTCTAGTCAAATTAAAAATGAGTGAATGAATAAGTAAAGTTAAATTTAAAAAATTCATGTCCCTTTTCTAATTCTCACATATTTTCTGTTCATTACTGATAAAGGACAAGTTCTCTGTGGGAGTCTAACCCTGCCTCTCTACGCAGTGTTCTTCTCAAGCACTTTTCAGATGAAAAGTAATTCACAAAGAGGTTGTTAGGAGCAGCATCGTTCCTTTAGGAAAGGCATTTAAATAAATAAGCAGACAACGTGTTTTAATAAAAATAATATGAGAAGGTAGAATGTGTATGTTGGTCTGCAATCTCTGAGTTTCCTAAGGGAGGACAATGCATTTCCCAAGGACTCCAAGTCAAAGGCACACAGTTCCTAGTGGAAGCAGAAATAAATATTTTCCTCCCAATGCTAACATTGCATGATTAATCATAAGAGCTGTAGATTTATTATAATTTTCCTTATAAATTTTTTGTTGCTGCTGCCTTCCTTTGAAGCATCAAATTCTGCCAGAGGCAGGAACCCAGGCTTAATGGACCAAGAGCATGAGCTGAGAGAGCATCTCTCCAGTTTATATTCATCTGGCAAAAGAAAGTATTTTAACATTAACACATTATGTCACAGTATTTTGAAAACAAATACTTTGGTTTAAATATAGTAGGGATTGCTGCTTTAGTTACTGAAAAGATCATCTCAACTTTTTTCCGTTTTCAGGGAGGTTTTAAGACTCATTTTATAAATTGTATTTAGCCTTTTTATTAGAATTGGATATAGCTGTTGGCGCCACTAATGGGTTTTATATGTTTCTGCTGGTGTCCCCAAACTAAATTGCTGTAACTAATGTAGCACTGTCTCTTTTTTTATAACTGTTAGCCGCTGAGAGCAAAATAGAAATTTGTGCAAAATCAAAATATTAACAGTTTATTTATTACAAGATGTCAAGAG
>NW_006159840.1:1953864-1970049 GCF_000334495.1 Tupaia belangeri chinensis | reverse complement strand
AGAGGTTAATTTCTACAGAACTCAAGATCATAATGAGACCTTTCATAATGAGGTTTTTCGTAGTTGGACTTTCTTCCTGTAGTTCAAAGAAAAATGAAAAATTCAAGTGCTCTGTTTATTATCAAATATTAGATTACCCTTTAATAGGAAGTCAAAACAACTATTAAATTAGCCAGCTAGACGTGAACATCCAGATGCCTTGTTCTGTCCACCTTACGTGGACTGGATCTGAAAGCACATGTGCAAGGGGAGCTGCATTCGTAACCAACGCCATGTTTTCAGTTTCTCTTCCATCTTTCTTACCCTTTTTTGGCTAATCTGCAGAACAGTGCAGTTGGATTAAGTCACTGGGAAGATAACGGGTAGCTCCAGCGCAGACAGCACACGCATGCACTGAGGTGTTTGACAACAAAATTACATGGCCTTCGGATCGAAAAACGCTGGCATACTCTAACATTTTACATAAGAGATGTGTTGAAATTGCAGAAAAATAGCTGATGTGTGGTTTGGACACATACAGGGTTTGTAATGCAGTTTCGGAAAGCTATCCAGAGCTAGCAGTGGTGGCACAGTGGTAACGTGATGCCGTGTGATGCGGGCCCATGTGGGAAGGCCCTGCGTCCACACCCAGAGGTCTCCATGCATGCACTGGGCAGGCAGGCACACACCCATGCTCCAGGCCAGCTGAGAACCGAGGGCCCTGTTAGAAGTGCCTTCTCTCTCTTTTTCCTTCTCCCTCTCTTCCTCTCCCTGCCTCTTTCTTTCATGGAAAAAATAAAATTATATTTCAAGGGTCCAGCAGGCTGTGTGGTAGTTAAGGAAGTGGACTCCCACATGACTGACCACAGGTCAAGTCCCAGATCTGGCAGCTTGAAAATCACATTGGGCACTTGTGCATGTGTGCCCAAAATCCCAGATGGAGAATGGAGGAGAAAGAATTGCAGAATGGTCATCCCCATCGGAGGGGATTTCTCACTTCCCCTCTCTTTCTCTCTCCAGTGAGTGTGCTCTATGACAAAAACATAAAAAAAAATAATTATAAAAACGATCTGTCATCTTCTTACTCTCCTATAGTTAGGAGTAATATTCATGATATCTGAAAGATATTCTAGAGCCAACTCTGTAGCTCAGTGGTTACGCAATGTGCCGATTTCAAATTCCAGCACCGGCCACAGTATGCTGGGTGCGTGTCTGTGCATGCCCACGTCTGACAGGATGGAGAAATGGAGAGGGGATTGCTGCATGACCGGGCCCTATCAGAGCATGCATGATCTCTCTCAGCACACATGCCCTCTGGCAATTAAAAAAAGAAGTGAAACTTAATCATATGTTTTATATAATCTAATGTATGCATAATGTTGTCATTTCCATGTGTATTCAATATAAAATTATTGGAATACGTTACTCCTGTTTTTTGCACTGTGTTCACAATCTAGTATGTCGTTTACACTTACACCTCACTTCAACATACACTGGAATAGCCACCCATGGCTGCTGGCTCCCATACTGAACCTGTAGCTCTAGACTTCAAACCCCAACATTCAATTCAAAGGCTACTTCTGCCACACACTAACTATGCCTTCGGGTAGACTCCTCGCACAGGTTCAGTTTTCTCATTTAGAAAATGGTAAAAGTAATACTTCAGGATCGTTGTGAAGTTGAAATGAATTTGCCTGTACTAAGAGTTTAACGCAGTGATACCTGCTAAGAACTCTGTAAATGTTAGCTATTGTTGTACAAATGCATGATGTGACTATAGATTTTATCGTGTAAAAAGTTTATAGTCTAACAAACATCTCTCGACCTATTGAAAAAAATTAGAAACCATTCTGATTAACTACCATTACCCTGAACGTAGAGCAGTAAATAGTTGAAAGTAAGGAGGAAAACAATCAGCAAGTTCGTTTTCCTCTTGTCTCTTAGCTGCTCTGAGCATCCAGAATTTATTCCTTTTTTGTTTTTCTAATGAAAATTTTTGTAAAGGTTTGCTTTACAAGCTTGCCAAAAATTCCCATGCTAGTGACCATATGTCTTGAAACACCATGTGATCTGTGTCCTGGTTACCTTTCTAGATCTTCAGTCTTTTTTCAGATGAAGATTTGGAACCACTTCACACTCTGCTGGGGTTGTTTTTGGGTTTTTTGTTTGTTTGTTTTTTGTTTTTGTTTTTGTTTTTTTGCTACCAAACAGAGAACTTCTGCTGCTCTTACTGAAATATGCCCTCTGCTCCCTTCCACTTGTTTCCCTGTCACATCCACTTACCCGGAACCACCAGGGAGGAAGAGGAATACTAGTCAACATGGCAGCTCTTTGCTGCCTATGGTGGTTTCTTGACCCACAGGCATGAAACAATGAAGGGCTCTTGCTGGACACTGAAATCGTTCTTCCAATGGGGAAAAAAAATTAATATATTTAATTACACTTAGTGAAAGTAAGACATGAGCACAATTTTAATCTTCTAAATGGTCTTTCAGATTAAAATTAGATTTACACATTTGCATAATAAAAGTAATGTTGTGAAAGAAAACAGTTTGAGTATGTGAGACATAATTGCATCTGTACGAGCCATCTTGGGGCAGCCTTATTGGCTTGAGCTCAGCGCTAGACATTACACCACTGAAGCATTTTGCATTTTTATGTGGCAGTGCAATAGAAATTAAATTTTATGTGCAATTAGTCTTGTATTGATGTATAGTTCCTAGGTAAGTTTGGAGATAAAGCTAAGATTAAGTCTTCAGTGTAATTTTTAGTATTTTTGAGAGGAGGGGAAGTGATAGGAAAAGAATAAGCTGGAAAAAAAAATTAGGCAAGTAACAAAAAATTAGACTTACTTTTTCACCCTGCAAGAGGGTCAGTTGCATTCAGAGATGCCTGTGGCTTTCCAGACAAAGCACAAAGTACTTCCCTTGTGCACTTCTCATTGAAGTTGTTTACATCCTGGGGCGACAGGGTCGGAAGAGGGAGAGGATTCTCAAACAAAATAACATTTTTTTCCCAAGCAGCAGTTGAAAAAAGAGAGTTATTCATAGGGAATTAACAAGCGTGGGACATGAAATAATGTTTAACACTAAGTACTTCATATACTAATATGAAAAAATATATGTTACAATTTGCCGGAACATGTATAGCAAAACCAAAGTAACATTAACTTAGCAAATTATCATGAATACAAATTAGTTCTTAAATCCATATGTAATTCTGTGCTTGGACATAGAGGCAGAGGGGCAAGGCCTCCCACGTGGTGTAACACCACTGGTTCTACCAGCACTTTTCGGCTATGTTTACCACTGTCTTAAAATCAATTTCCTTTCCTTCCTTCCTTCATTTCTTCCTTCTTCGCTCTTTCTCTCTTTCACTTCCTTTCATCTTATTTATTATTTATTTCTTCCATGAATGAGAGAGACATAGAAAGAGACAGAGAGAAAGAGAGAGTACACACCAGCAGGATCTCGGTGCCAGTGTCCACTCCTGGCTCAGCCAGCGCAGATCACAGCACATGTGCATGCCACATACTCAGGGAGGTCTCTGGATGCAAGCCAGGAACCTTCCCATATGGGTCAGAGCATCACATTACCACTGGGCTGCTGTCCAGCCCCAGAATCTCACTTTCTCACAGTGTTTTTCCTTCGGTGCAACTCATTGATGAACAAGCTGAAGCATGTAATCCTATCAGTGGACGTAGCCCACAGAGTCAGCAGAAAGACTGAAGTCGCCACCCCTTTCTTTTGGCAGCTCTTAGACTAGCTTCTGAGGACCTCACTCCAACCCCACCAGCCCCTATGTGAAACATGGTTGTGCCTCAGAACCATCATCTTATCTATTAATTTGTTCAAATCCTTCTCTGATGGTGGTTACAATGAAAACAAAGCCGAAACAATGTAAGAAAAAAAGTATAAGGGACCAGCAGTTGACATAATGGCTATGTTGCTGGACTCCCATGTAGAAACAATATAAGAAAAAAAGTGTGACCAGCAGTTGGCATAATGGCTATGTTGCTGGACTCCCATGTAGTTGACTGCGGTTTGAGTCCTAGGCCTGGTAGCTTAAACTCATGCCAGGCACGTGTGCATGTGTGCCCAAGATCCCAAGAGGAGAATGGAGGAGAAGAGATTGTGGCGTGGCCTTTTCCCCTGGGGGGTGATTTCTCACTTTCTGTCTCTCTGTCTCTCTCTGTCTTCTGGTGAGTGCACGTGTCCTATAGCAAAAACCTCTCCAAAAAAAGAAAAAGAAAAAAATGTAAATACCATGGACCCAGCAAACTAAAGTTTGTTATTACATTTCTCCTTGAAAATTGCTGCAAATTTACAATCTATAAGTCCCTGTCCCCTTAGACAGAATTGCTAGTTTTAAAGTAATTTATTCTAAAATCTTAATGAACATTGTATTTTAAAAGTGCAGGGAAATACAGATGGTTAATAATAGTACAAATAAATTTTATTCTCATCAGCATTTTCCTGATTTGCCAACGAGATGCTAAAAATATTTTTGAGTATAAAAAGGAGACAGGGGAAAAAGGGGGTGTGGGTACATGTTCTTTTTTATTTCTCTCTGTTTTTTTTTTTTTTTTTTTTTTTTATGGGGGGGGGGCCCCCCCCGACATAGCCATTATGCTAACTGCTGGTACCAGGGACATGTTCTTTTTCACACACTGAATTTTTCCTTGAAGAGTCCTAATATTGCTTAACATTTAAAAGAGGTGGGTTCAGCCCAGCCTCTCCCTGTGAGAGGGAAGCCGGGGACAAACGTGCTGTGTCGCCATCCCAGGCTCAGAACCCTGACTCCAAGCTGCAAGGTCATGAGCTCCAATAAGCGTCCTGAGCCGTTACAGGACAGCACTGAAGTGAGGCAGGCAGAAGGGGCCTAGACTAGCCGACAAGCCGTGAGAGAGAGCAGCACGTGAGTCCGTACATGGAGCAAGGGCAGGGGCTGACAGCAGAAACCGGAAGGCCAGAGTAGCCTGGACCCGAGGGTCTCAGTGAGGGGGTTGCAGGCTGGAAGCAGCAGAACCCCAAGTACACACGCTTGAATGAACAGAGGACGATTTTCCGCAGGGTGCCATTCTGGCCTTGGCTCACCATGTCACCTTAGGGCAGCTACCTCTGCAGTTCTCTGCAGCCTTGTCCCATAGTCAGATTTTTAGGTCGAGAAACAGGTGGGCCCTGACTGCCTGACACAGTAAAGAACTGAAGGACAAGAAATCAAGCTGAACACGGGTTTAATGAGGGAGATTACAGAGGATATGTCCCACAGACACAACGGGCCATTGCCCAGGGAGGCAAGGAGCCCTGTCTCCTTCCTGACTTAGATCCTTTGTTTATCTGACATACGCCCTTAGACCTCCTTGGACCTGTTAATTTATTTTTTAGCTTGTTCCTCATCCTGTTTTGTGTAGGTCTCATGCCACAGGACTTGTTTTGCAGCGTGCACAATATAGATGGTCATGTAGCCCCTCCTTAACATTTCTTTGTGCTCCAGGCTGCTTCTGTGATCTGTGTCTGCTTAACCCAGGTTTTCATCCCTAACAACTCCCAACCAGATCAAGGCTGTCCCTGCTCCGTGCAGGAGGAGAGGGAGGACAGGGTGTGCCCCCCACCATCAGGAAAGCCAAAGCCTTCCTAGACGCTCCTGCAGACCTCTGCTGTCTCAGTGGCCACGGTTAAGTCACGTGAGAGTGAAGAGGTGGGGCGTCCGGAGAGCTGGTCCCTGGCCAGCCCACACTCTGCGCTTCCTCTTGGCTGGCTTTCATCAGCCTGTGCTGGCTCTTATGTTTGTGTGCTTGAACACAGTAGAAGCTTATGGTCATTCAGCAGTCCAAAAAATGCATTCGTCTCATCTTTACTCAGCCTGTTTCCTTCTAGCTAAAATTTGGAGCTTAGTTTTATGAGAATAACTATGAAATTGTTAACGTAATTATCACCTGGATATTCTCGTAGATTGTTTAAAACTCACTGAAATAAAAATATTTTCAATCTGTTTAAAACTCACTGAAATAAAAATATTTTCAATCCTCTAAATTTTCACCAAATTTTCACTTTTTCTAAAGGATGAGCTTCAGGGATAGCTCTGTAGCACAGTAGCTAAGTTATGAGCAGAGAAAACTAGAACCCATGTGGCCAACCAGGGTTCAAGTCCTGACCCCACCTGCTTAAAAGCACCCCAGGTGTGTGTGTGTGTGCCCATGAGATGGGGAATTGGAGGAAAAAAAGATTACAACATGACCACTCCAGTTAGGGGACTCTTTCTCCCACTCTCTCTGTATCTCTCTGTCTCTCTGTCTCTCTGTCTCTCTCAAGCACACACATACCCTCTAGCATACAAAAGAAAAAAATAGGCCTCAGGATTATTTTAAAAGTGGGAAACAGGGTTAGGGGACAGCAGAAAGGGAACCTAAAATGAGATGTGACAAAAAAAAAACACACACACACACAAACTTCAGGTAACTGCTCAAAGACTCACCTCTCTATGTACACTGATCTCATTAAAAGAAACATTTATTTTCCCATTCCTCTTTCTTTCTTTCTTTCTTTCATTCATTCTTTTTTTTTTTTTGGAGAGGTTTTGCCTTAGGACATGTGCTCTGGGGGTGGGGGTGGGGGAAAAAGAGTGAAACAGTGAGAGGGAAAGTGAGAAATCACCCCCCAGGGGGTATGGCCACACCACAATCCTTCACGGGTCTTGGGCGTACACACACGTACCCAGCATGAGTTTCAAGGCATCGGATCCAGGACTTGAACTGTGGTCAGCCATATGGGAGTCTAGTCAGGTAACCACTACTCTATCTGCTGGCCCCTATTTTCCCATTTACCTTCTTCTGAGGATCCCATCAAACTTTAGCCTCTCATAGTGATATGCAATTTCACCAAGTTACTTCTTTCTCTGCCTTCCCTCCCCAGGAAGTAAAACTAAGAAGCTGTCATTATTGTTAAGGGGGCACGAGAGAGAAAATCTGTAAGGTCAGCTAGACCTCCCACCTCCAAACACAGCAGAGGGCCCTACCTGCACCTCGGCATGTCGAGGCCAATGAGAAGTGAGGGAAGGGAAAGCGATCTTAAGTGAAGACGTTTGAAATCCTGTAAATGTCATTTTTGCCCACTGTCTAATTGTATATCAGTGACACCAAGTTGATTTTTTTTTCATCAAATTGATACACAAAATTGATACTCCCACTGTATCTCAACTTGATACTGAGATATTGTGATGCAGTTTTGTATATGCAATGCTTTTATACAGATACAGGAAATAATATCAATTATTTATATGTCTACCAAATACCTAAAAAAAAAGTCTTAGATATCTAAAATACCAGAACTACTTAGAAATAGTCTAAACATAGATTGGAAGTTGGTGTTTCACCTCTAAGTAAACATTACCATATTCTTTTCAATCTAGTTACATCATTTTAAAATATTTTAAGCAATTTATATATTTAGCTTTACATATTTCTTCTGTGAGAGAGAGTTACAAAGAAGAGTACCCTCAGTAGGGTTATCACACCATGGTGTTTACATATTTCTTCTGTGAGAGAGAGTGTTACAAAGAGGAGTACCCTCAGTAGGGTTATCACACCATGGTGTACCCCAGCCTCTCCCAGCCCAGATCATGGCCCGTGGATGTGTGTGTGTGTGTGTGTGTGTGTGTGTGTGTGCACTCAGCGTGTACAGGGAGACTGCATGGTGCAAACCTGGGACCCTCTCATGTGGGCCTAGTTGCATAAGCACCATCGCACTACCTGGTCCCTTAAGTTATTGTTTTATTTCTTTCATGAGTCAGAGAGACAGAGAGAGGGAGAGAAAGACAAGCACCCTGGACAGGGACTCAAACCGTTGCTCTCCCCATAGCATTCCCAGACCAGACGCCCAGGATCGCAGGCACACAGAGGCACGCCCGGTAGGTGCAGGCCGGCCTGGAACTGAACCCTGATCTAAGCACAGGCTCCAGCAATGTAGCATGTTGTGCTACCACTGCACCAGGGCAGCTGGGCCAAGAAGAAAGCCATCCGCGATGGCACACATTCGTGCATACAGCTGTGACTACCGAGGTTGTCATGCTAAAAGTTGTCTAAAGCCTTTGCTAACTTTGTTGAAACTATGTGTTTCTCTCATATTTGTTTCTTGTCATTGTTAACAGAGCCCTCTTTGGTCTTCAGTTAGTTGGTTTTATTATTTTTAAAAACTTTAATATACTGTCTCTATCAATAAACATATTATAAAGAGGTTCCTCCAGGGTCCTGTCCCCTGTTCAAACAGGAAGCTGGCTGCTGCTACTGTGAAGGCAGCAGATCTTCGGAGAGGGAGCCCGTGCTGCTTAGCCAGGTGGGTTCAATCGAGTACCAGGGGCCTTAAAAGCAGAGCCTAGTCTCCCCACCTGGAGTCAGAGCACTGTAGCTGAAAAGGAGAGTAGAGAGAGCAAGTGGGGACCCAAGAAGCAAAGGCAGCAGAGATGCCATTGCTGGCTTTGAGGGGCAGACCCTGGGGCCAGGCGCCTCTGGAGGCCAACGGCCCCCAGGAACACAGACCTTGGTCCTACAGCCACATGGGAATGAGTTGTGGGCTCTTCCCCAGAACCTCCGGAGAGGAATGCTGGATTGGAATTTGGCCTGCCGGACTCTTGGTAGAGGAATCTCAGCAGAGAAGCCGAGCCCCACTGCAGGCTCTGGGCCAGGAAAACTGTGAGATCATGACCAGGTATTGTTTCACTCCGTCGCTGGCTTTGTGCTGACTTGTTACAACATCGATAGAGAGTGAGGTGCCGTGTCTGGGTGAAACCCGCCTGCCCGTGCGTGCACACTCAGGTTCTCGGTATTCCCAGGCACGTGGTTATTCCGGTAATGTCTGCAGACGTCTCTATTAACACCGTCATAGATGTTATGGACTCAGTTACGAATTAAGACAACTGAGTTAAAAAGCCGGTCAGGGACCACTGCAGCACTTGAACAAGACTAAGCACCTGCCTCAGTTTAACCACTAATAGTTTTAAACTGCAAGTCAGATTGTACCCTTTCCCTCAGAGTGCTTCAGCGGGACCCTCTATAACTAGGATAAAATGTTCACTTGTCATGCCAGCAGGTAGTGTGGTTAAGGCACTGGACTCCCACGTGGCCAACTGCAGTTCTAGTCCAACCCGGTGTCTTGAAAATCATGCCGGCCATGTGTGTGTATGTGCCCAAAATTCTGAGAAGAAAGCGGGGAAAGGATTGTGCTTTGCCATCCCCCAGGTGGGGGTGATTTCTCAGTTTCCCTTTCTCTGCTTCTCTCTGGCAAGTGCACAAGTCGGGAAAACAAAACAAAAAAATACTAGAAAACGCCTGGTGTCGTCTGGCAGGTTCCCCTCTACCTCTTTGATGACATCTTGTGACTCAGTGCTCTCCTCTGTCACAGCCCCAGTGTGTGGACCTCCTTTCCAACATGGGCACCTCTCCACAGTGTGGGTGCCTCAAAAACAGCTGGAGCCACCCGACCTCGTCCCAGACTCTGCACAGCTGGAGCCTTCTCCAGCTCTCTTCAGCCAGCTCTTCACCCCCCCGCCCCACCCCGGATCCTCTGCCTCACTTGTTACTGGCTCTCCCTCTTCTGTTCCTTGTGGCTCTCATTACCAAACAGAAGGGCCTTGACTGTCGCTCTGTGAGTTTCTTTTCCCTCGCGCATTGCGATTCCCTAGGACTCCACATGGTATCCCAAGCACAGAGGTTCTTAAATGATATGTGGATGTGAAGTCACAAGCAGGGGTAAAACCTGCTGCAAGCGATCTGCATCTTTCCACAGTGTCGGACTTCAGTTTGTGATGCGTACAATCTCTTCAGCTGGCACAGGCAGTGGGTAAGGTGCAGGTTCTGGCATGAGAGTCACAACCAGAGTAAAACTAAAAGCCAGATTTCACACACATGCAGATAGCGGGACCTAGCTTGCACCCAGCTAGGAATTAAACCCTAGTGCTCATGTATATATACTCGTACAACCATATACTCACATATTAGCTTATGTAATTAACATTAAGCGTGCCACACACATTATAGTGGGTCATCGGAAAAGTCATGACACATTTTGCATAGAAAACAGAAAAGTACATCTGTTTTTTTTACTTTTCTGCTGACTCAATAGTTAACTCGTGAAGAGAGACAAGAAAAGAGTGGTTAATAGACCAGGTCCCAAGTGTCAAGGAGAGTTCAGAGACCTGTGACAAAGTCCAGTTCTGACAGTGACAGGACCGTCTCAAGGTGACTCCTTTCTCAGGATGACGCTGCAACTCAAGACTTTCAGGACAAGACACGGGTAAATGCTCAGTACTGATAGCATTCTAAGTCTTGATCTGTGCCTTGTCTTTTTTTTTCTTTTTTTTTCTTTTTAAGAGAGAGACTTTTGCTATAGGGCACGTGTGCTCACTAGAGAGATAGAAACCGAGACAGAGAGTGAGGAATCACCCCAAGAAATCACCTATCCCAGAGGGGATGGTCACGCCACAGTCCCTTCTCCTCCCATTCCCCTCTCACCCTGCATGAGTTTTAAGCTGCCAGGTCCGGTACTCAAACCATGGTTAATTACGTGGGAGCCCACCAACATAACTGTTACACCATCTGCTGGTCCCTGCCTTGTCTTTGTATATCCTCAAAAGAAGTAGCTCTGTTGCTTGTCTGAGGCACCATGTACGATGTGTGTGTGAGGAGAGTAAGCAAAGGCATTCGTGAGAATGGAGTCAAGTCACTCAAGCAAGTTATACTTCAAAACAAGTTCCAGGACCAGCCCAAGGGCTGGTGGTTAAGTGGCTGGACTAAGAGGATCAACTATTGTCTTTGGAGCTCCTTCTAAGCTGCTGACAGCCATTCTGTGTACAAACGCTCAGCCTCTTCCCTCCATTGTGTGGCCATCCTTGAATCGTCCTCATTCATCATTGTGAGCCCTTGAATCTAGGAATTCATGACATTTCATACTGTGGAAGATTTTTTGTATTAATTTTGGATCACTTCTTCTCTTAATTTTTTTTTTTCATTTTTCTTCTGGACGTCCCATTTGTTGGATATAAAACCTCTTGGGTCAATTCTTTGTTTTCTCTCAGTACTTTATTTTTCGCTATGCTTTCTGTGTGCTTTCCACAACTTTGTTTTCCAGACTAACTGAATTTTTAAATTTTTTGCCACCCTCATTTAAGACCTCTTCTTTGTCCTCTAAATACTATTTTTCTTTATACCATCATCTGACCTCTTCAAGGATATCTATTAGAGTTGAGCATGTGTTGTCATTTTGCTTTTTCTAAGTTTCCCTACTCTTCCCTAAATTGCTTTCTCTATTTCCTTTTCAATTTCTTTTGGTCTCCTATCTCATTTTGAAGAATTTACTTAGCTATCTGTCTTTGTCTTTTCATTTATAATTTTTTTCAAAGCGTTTATATAATGTGTTGGAAACTATGTACAGAGGCAGTTAAATGCTAGGCTTCTCTATAGGGTAGTGTAGCTGTGAACACAGAGGAAAAACTACCACTTTATTCAGAGAAACTCTACAAGAATGTGGGGAGATGAGGGTCCTGTTGGATCTGGATGTCATTGGTCTAGGATGCAGGCAGGAGAAAGGGGTTAAGTTATTACCAATCAACAACAGTCATTTCTGTAATTTCCCTGATTTTAACAGAGCACCTCATCACGCTCTAAGCTGTGCCAGGTGGCCCATATCAGCCTCTGAAAAATAAACTTTTGGTCTTCAGCCTAGCTGAGAAGAGCAATTTGTCTGTGTTACAGGCTGGGGGATTGAGATCCTACAATTTAAACTGCTCATTATACATCAGATTTTCAAAAACTTGTTTTCATTTGGTTTTTTTTTCTTTACTTAGAATTTGCCCAGTACTTGGTATCTTTTTCTGGGCCTCACCGAGGTTCTGAGCATGAATAGGCTAGTTCATTACTAACTCTGTGTTGCAGACAGTTAGGGTTTAGCTTTCTCTACTCTGCTAACCAGGTTACTGCTCTCCCATCTGTGCTCTGTGATTTGATTAACATCTCTCATCTGGTTTTTCCTCCCTCAACATCCTTGTCCTTGTCAATTTGTGCCCTTTCTAGTCCTTCACTGTCGTTTTGGTGGAGCTTTGGGAGGTAGGAGACTTACGCACATTTGTTCAATCTGTCAAATGGAACTGGAAGATTCATTTTTTTCTTTTTTCAGCAAATGTAATCACTAACCCTACTGTCAAAGATAGAGAGCCCGACATTACCCGGGCTCCTCTTCCCCCACATCGCCAGCCTCCCAGTCATCCACGCCATCCTCTGCCTTGCTGTTCCGTGCCTCCCAGCCTCCATCCCTCCTGCCTCTCTTCAGGTCATGCACACCTCACCTGGAGAATCGAGCAGCTGCCCTACTCTCCCAGCATTAGCCCGTTCTTACACCGCTCCTGACATTGGGACTTGAAAATAGGGAGTTTTAAGTGTTTTTATGGTTCTTTTAGACCTTTAGGATAAAACCCAGTCTTTATAATGAAAGGAAAATACTTCATTATGTATAAAACTCACTCCTGTTTCCCATTCTCCCCCATCACAGGCCCATAAGTAATCTGGCTCAGCACTTTTGCACACTATCTACACCTGCCTAAAGATTCCCCCCTTTATTCTCTGCCTAATCCAATAGGACCCTTTTCCTCTACTGATGAGTAGAGGAAGTAGAGTAGACCACACATCAGAGGTTATCTTTTCTGCTCGACATTCTTGTCTTTCCCCTATTCCCATCTATCTCAAAAGACCTGCCTGCCATGGCCACCACTAGTACAGAATGGGCTGTTAGTCAAGACCGTTCTCCATCGAGCATTTAAAAAATGGAAATGTGTGCCTATATGTATGCATACATAATGAATATGTGCGTGTGTATACACATTATCTGCACACTATGAATATATACGAATATAAGGGGACTTTTTAGTTCATGCAAAGTGTTATTAAAATATGAGTTTATTTTGGTGTAAAATGCTTTTGAAATCCATGCCTAACTTTTTCATGATACACATTTTCCATGAACTTTTTGATGATCCCTTATACATAAATACATACATATACATATCTACATACATACAGTATTTTTCCACAGAAGAAAGTGAACTGTTGATTTTTTTTTTTTTTTTTTTTGGAGAGCTTTTGCTATAGGGCACGTGCGCTCGCCAGAAAGACAGAGAGATAGAAAGTGAGAAATCACCCCCCAGGGGGGATGGCCACACCGCAATCCCTTCTCCTCCATTCTCCTCTCTGGATCTTGGGCACACGCGCCTGGCGTGAGTTTAAGTCACCAGGTCCAGGACTCAAACCGCAGTTGACCACATGGGGGTTCTGCGACATAGCCATTACGCTAACTGCTGGTCCCAAACTGTTGAATTTTAATGCATTTTTAGATAATTTTCTAATGTGAGAGTCTCACCTTTAAAGGGGGTAGATAGCATACTCATCCACCTCCTACAGCAATACCTGAAAACTTACTTCAGAGAAGTAGTTCAAGAATGCAGAAATAGTAGATTTTCAGGAACTCAAATATGTTACTCTAGAATGCAAAGTAAGATAGTATATAAATCTAAATCTAAAGTTTATTCTAATTTGTTATTTTTTATCAGATGAAAAGAAAAAAATCTAGTCCTAGATTTTTAGTATAAAACATCTCCTTAATTGTCTGTTACGTGTATCAGATCATTGACCTAAACACTCAGCATTAGAGACACATCCTAATCTCTGTAAAACAGACCAAATCTGTGGCACGTGTGTGAGCAGCTATGCTGCAAGCCCTTCTTCCAGGTGAGTACATTGCACTCAACCTCAATTCTGTCCACCCGTAAAGATAGACATTGGCTTGCCGAGCTGGCAGAGTAAGTTGGAGGCTAAACTTCTGTCCAGCCCCACAACCATAAGGCTTTGGTGTAGCCTTTCTGTTGTGCTATGCAAATGTTGTCTTCTCCCTACAGGCCCCCTCGCTCAGCTTTACGCCTGTTCTGAAAACCTGCTCTAGCTGAGTGATCCAAAGTTACATCTCTAGCAAAATGGCCTCGATTATCTCTGTGTTTCAAATGTTTCTTTCATTCACAGGAACTCATACAGTTTTCCTGTATTGGAACTTTTATTGAATTTCAAGACTCTAGAAGAAGGAAAGATAATGACTTCTATTATATTAAGGTAGTCTATCATACAGGTTTAAAAGTCTCCCGTGATAGTCCATTTAGGCTGCCACACAAAACACCAATACATAACTATAAACCACAGAAGTCAAGCCAGCTGCAGTGGCAACCCAGTGCTCCATGGTGGGAGACTCTAGGGGAAGGTGTAGGGTTTGCATCCTGAGGTCTTGCTGTGCACTCTGGGTGCACTCCTGGTTACCTGTGATCCTGCCTGGCTGAGGCTAGGATTAGAACACAGCACAAGGTCCTATTGGGGGAACCTCTTTCTCTCTCACACAATGCTTCCCTCTTTGATTAGGAAAGGAGGGGGGGAGAAAGGAAGGCAGGCAGGCAGGTTCTTTAAAAAAAAAAAAAAAAAAAACAAGCTAACAAACAAACAAACTGGAACTTTATTTCTTATTGGTCTGGAAGCTGGAAAATCCCAGATCAAGACATTGGCAGATTCAGTGTCTGGTGAAGCACTTTCTCACTGCATCGTCACCTGACCAGAGGGGCAAGCAAGCCCCGCTGGGCCTTTTTTATAAAGGTGCTAATTCAGTTGCACAAACATTAATAAAGGACACAAACATTCACACCATAGCCTCTCCTATTTGCTTCCCTCTCTTGGGTATCCCTGTCATCTCAGTGGCTTTTCCTGATTCATTTTTTAAAGCACTACATCAGATTTGCTCTCCTTAGTATGGCATTTGCAAAATTTTTAGCTAGAAATAATTTTGTCCCACATTGAGTCCCAAATATACTCCATATGCTTATGTCTACTATTTCCTCAAAATCCCACCAAAATGATGCTGAAAGCATAAGAAGAAGAAATCCCCAAGAACAAAGAGTTGGAGAAAGGAGAAAAGTCAGGTAAGAGAGGTCAATGAAATTTCAGAACCCAGAGGGAAGACTGAATAAAAGAGAAATGTTAAAAATTAAATTGAGGCACATTAAAAGTTTGGAGTTTACTTGA
Source organism: Tupaia belangeri chinensis (assembly GCF_000334495.1). Classification (NCBI taxonomy): domain Eukaryota; kingdom Metazoa; phylum Chordata; class Mammalia; order Scandentia; family Tupaiidae; genus Tupaia; species Tupaia belangeri. The sequence goes on along the minus strand of NW_006159840.1, from coordinate 1,954,970 downwards.
GGTCCGCTACTCGGCAGACTGAGGCCACGTGGAAGGCCTGGATTTGATTCCTGTCCACCCTAAAACCTAGGTGTGTAGTGTGTGCCAACAGAACCAGCCCTTGGGAGGTTGAGACAGGAAGATCATGACATAGCAAGACCCTGTCTCAAAGAGAGACTTGATTTGAGCAAACAGCAATTCATGAAGCAGCATCTCTAAATTTCAAGAGGTTAGAGTTCTTCCCCAAGTGGTTGAAAGAGAGCTTTCATAGAGTGAATGTGGAAGCAGAACAAAGAAGTATATTTAATTGGGTAAAGTTTGAGCAACTGCAAAACTTATTTATATTATACCAATGGTAAGTTCAAGATGGTATGAGTAACATCCACTTGCCATTCATGCCTGAGCTAAAGTTTCATTTTCTTTCAAGTTAGCCACTTATAGAAAGTGAGTGTGAATTAGACTTCAGTTGGCTTACCTAGGAACCCAGGGCTTTAGAATCACCTCAGGTGAACGGCCTCTTGGTAAATTGTTTTAGCAGAAGACAGGCAATCTGGTACCAACAAAAGAATCAATGATACAGCACTATTGGTGCTAAGGAGTGGGGTCTACCTCTTAATGTTTTATTCTTATTTTCCTTATTTCTGAACTAGGGACGATTCAGTTTTTCTGATCTACCTCAAATGTTTCTTGTGCACATCAAGGGAAGTAGTAAGTGTGAAGACAACTGTGTAGACCTCTATGAACAAGGCTTTATTAGCACTGTTTTCATTTAGCTTTTTATTATATGTATCTGTTTATATTTCTCCTCAGCTAAGCTATAGGCTCTTTAAGGATGAGGATTGGGAACCAGCAGGTAGCATAATGGTTATGTCGCTGGACTCCCACGTAGTCGACCGCGGTTCGCATCCCGGACCCGGTGGCTTAAATCTCACGCTGGGCATGTGTGCATATATGCCCAAGATCCCAAGAGGAGAATGGAGGAGAAGGGATTGCGGCATGACCATCCTCCCTGGGGGGTGATTTCTCGCTTTCTGTCTCTATGTCTCTCTCTTTCTGTCTGGCGAGCGCAAGTGCCCTACAGTGAAAATCTCTCTCAAAAAAAAAAAAAAAAAGGATGAGGATGAGGA
>NW_006159840.1:1935577-1953584 GCF_000334495.1 Tupaia belangeri chinensis | reverse complement strand
GGCGAGCGCAAGTGCCCCACAGTGAAAATCTCTCTCAAAAAAAAAAAAAAAAAAGGATGAGGATGAGGATTGTATCTTGTTTATATTCCTTAGGGCCCTTAATTTGCTCATAATAAGCATTCATTTGTTGAACCGTATTAATAAAGGCATAATAAGTTAACACATTCCTAAAAGACTCTGAAATGTAGATCTAAGTGTTAAATGAAAGAAATAAGTTATGCTAAATTCGCAAATGTAGAGAAAAATATCTTACCTTTTGAACATTAGCTTAATACTGGGGATAGGCGATTATTTACAGTCCAGAAATCCAAAGAGAACAAATCTCTTAGTAATTCTAACCTTGACATTTCTCCCTCACGCTGAAATATTCCATAAGGGACAACTCAGTGCTAACATTTTCTACAGAAATATAGCATGTCTAACAGGCCCGAAGAAACAAATTGAACTTAAGTCCAAGTGAATGAACACTTTTATATTCTCAGTAAATCATATCAAATATGCCGCTAAGGCTACTAGAAGAGAAGCCAGTATTGAATTTTACTTGCCCCTGATTTTATCCTAGCAAATTATTTATGAGGAAGATTATTTTTTTCTAGAGCTTGAGCAAATGATGTGAAACTCAAGTGTTTTACTACTTGGAAATAGCATGCATTCTGTTTGTTTCTGGAAAGTTACTTTGGAAGGTAGATGATGGTAGATTGTTACATAGATGGATCAATCCATCCATCCACCCATTCATCTTCCCCAAAGACACATAGATTCCAATATGGTATGATGTGATAACAGATTTAGTCAGGATGGGGCAAGTAAAATGAATTATTTTACCTCCTCATAGTGGATTAGCTTCTTTTGATATTTAAATATATAGCCTTATAAGCAGTCCATTAGAAAATCAGTTTGGGGGCCAGCATGGAGGTTAAGATGGCTGGATTCCACATGGCTGACTGTGTAGTTTGAGTCCCAGACCTGGTGGCCTGAAAATCATACTGGGCATGTGTGCATGCCTGCTTAAAATCCAGAGAAGAGAATGGAGGCGAGGGCTTGTGGCATGACCATCCCCAAGGGGGAGTGATTTCCCACTTTCTCTGGCAAGCACACATGCCATATAGCCATATAACAAACAAAGAAAAGAAAAAAAAGGAAAAGAAAAGGGAAAGAAAAGAAAATCAGAGTTTTTATTTTGCTAAACACATAGTGTTTCAAATAATAATGATTTTAAAATATTATAATTTTTGCATCTTTTTCATTTTTATTCTTGAAAGTAAATTGCTTTCTTCTGAAAAGCTGTGCCCTTCAAAATTCATGTTGAAATCCTAGGACTCAAGATGATAGTATCAAGAGATAAGGCCTTTGAGAAGGTGATAAGATTAGTAAATGGATTAGTGCACTCATAAAATTGACCCAGGAGAGCGTGTTTGCCACTTCCCCCAAGTGAAGTACCTTCTGTGAAGCAGTGAGCCCCCACCAGACACCAAAGCTATCAGCCTTGATCTTAGACTTCCTAGCCCTCCAGAATTGTGCAAAGTAAATGTCCGATGGTTAAGCAACTAGTTTACGGTATTTTCTTCTAACAGCCTGAGTGGACTCAGGCATGAGTATAAAACAAATATACTCAATGTGAAATCAAACAATAAATTATTAGAATGTGATTTGACTATTTTTTAAATTTACATTTAATCAGTGTACATTTTGGTGTGTAAAATTATTTTTCTCAGCATGAATACAGTGCGTATTTGTCAAGTCAAAGATATTACCATATAATCATCCACAGATATCTTTATTCTGTATCTGTTAAATGTTTCTCATTTCCCTCCTTTATCCCTTCCTTCTACACCCTATGAGTCACCCCCTCTTATATTGTCTCTAGGATCTACAGTTGCCAACCCCTGCTATTATAATTTCCAATCTTTTCATTTCTGCCATAGAGTGAAGACATTTGGTATATATTAAGGAGGGACATACAATGCCTGTCGTTCATAGTTTGACTCACTTTGTTTAGCATTTGATATTCCCTATTTATCCACTGTGTATTAAATTTCAGGGTCTTATTATTTTTTATGGCTGAATAGTATTTCAGAGTACATATGTGCCACAGTTTTTCTTTTTTTAGAAAATTATTTATTTTACATTCATTCACTGAACATCATCACAGCATACAAAATGTGATTTCCCATCCAGAAAGCACTGTATAGTGGGTTAATTATACATGCTATCATCAACAGATAATTTTCGATATCCCCCCCCATTTCTCACCCACTGCCATTTCCCACCCTCTTCCCACACTGTCTCTGGTATCTACAGTTGCTTTCCATTCATTTTTTCCCCACATTTTATAGATTCACAGAATATCTTAATCTAACCACTTTCAATAGCAAGTCCAGCCAATATATAGATATCTGTGAATACAAGTCTGACTTACGGCATGAAACTGTGGGTAGAATGGATATACTATAAAGTAGCATCTGACTGAGGCTGTATAGCTTACTGTGGTCATTAAATGGGTATTTTTTAAATATATTTTTAATTTCAAGAAAGGCAGTTTCAGCTTTAATAAATCAAAATAAAAAAATGTTAAGAGAACTTTGCTTAAGACTTAAAGCCAGGAAACAGGTTAGGATTCTATTCAAATAGTAGGTACATGAACTTATTGGCAGCTCAAGAAAAGACAAAAATCCCCAAATCTGAAAAACAAAGCAAACAAAAAAATCAGTAATGTTTAGTCAGAAGTCATAAAATTCTATCTTACCAGTTCAGCCCCATGTACTTAATCTATCTTCTGTTGCGGTCCCATCTTTCTGTTTAATTTCTGGAAGATAATATTCAACTCTGGATTAGTCCCCACCATTAAGCTGGACATTTTCTTAGTTGTTTTTGAACTCTTATTTCTGTGTGTCTGTATTTCTCCTGGTACAGTACTACTTCAGAATTTCTTGGAGAGCTGGTCTGATGTTAGTAAATTCTTTCAGGTTTTGCTCGTCTGAGAATGTTGTCTTTTCTTCCCATATCAAGGATAATCTTGCCGGGTATGGTATTCTTGGCTGAAATTGTTTCTCACCCAACATTTTAAATATATTTTCCCATTCTTTCATTGCTCACATTGTTTTCGATGAGAGGTCCACTGTTAGCCTGATGGGATATCCTTCGCAAGTAACTTGATGTTTCTCTCTTGTCAATCTTAGTATCATGTCTCTGTCTGTGGTTTTGGTCAATCTGGCTATAATGTGTCTTGGCAAAGATCTTCTTGGGTTGATTCTAGTTGGGGTCCTTTGTATTTCTTGGATCTGAATCTTTGAATGCCTCTCTAGGTTTGGAAAGCTTTCTTCCAGGATTTCATGGAATAGATTATCAATGCCCCTGTTGGTCTCTTCACCATCTGGGGTACCGATTTTCTGGATGTTTGGACATTTAATGGTAAAATGAAAATTTTGTGACACTTGGTGCACGAAAGCACTAGTTCCAGCTCCAGTGGCAGAGTCTTTGCCTCTCCCGGGCGGAAGGGGGAAAGGTGAGAGTTAGCAAAGAAAGGATCCGAGTGCCAATAAAATATTTTAACTTTAAAAATTAAAAATGGGGGGAACCAGCAGTTAGCGTAATGGCTATGTCGCTGGACTCCCACGTAGTCGACTGCGGTTCGAATCCCGGACCCGGTGGCTTAAAACTCACGCCGGGCGCATGTGCGTGCATGCCCAAGATCCCGAGAGGAGAATGGAGGAGAAGGGATTGCAGCGTGACCATCCCCTCTGGGGGGTGATTTCTCGCTTTCTGTCTCTTTGTCTCTCTCTGTCTTTCTGGTGAGCACACACGCCCTATAGCTAAAACCTCTCCAAAAAATTAAAAATTTTAAAAGTTTAATGAAAAGACAGAGACAGAGAGCAGGATACGGCGGTGGTGGGGAGCTACCACTTATGAATGGGTTTGGAGGGAGAAGTCTCAACAGAAAACCTTCATTGCTTTAGTCCCTGAAAGCACTAGTTCCAGCTCCATTCTGACTGGGGTTAAGTGGTAACTCGCTGTGGTTTCCATTTGCATCTCCCTTATCAGAAGAGATGTTGAGCATGTTTTTATATGCTTTTTGACCATCCATATGTCTTCTTGGTGAGTTATCGGTTCAACTCATTTGCCCATATTTTACTAAGTTTTTGTTTGTTTGTTTTCACAAGAAAACACAACACATTCTATGGCATGGAAGCTCCTAAGTGTGCTAATAAATTGGAGAAAAATAATCATACTTTATATAAAATGAAGATCATGTAAAATTAAGCATGTGTATGTTTTGGGTTTTGACTCCAGCTTTTTCCTGCTAAGAAAATGTCTTAGCAGGAAATGTCAGAATGTCTAAATGCAGAACTATGCCATATGTGAAGCAGACCATGCACACTGCTCTCCTATGTCCACTGGTAGTTCACAGTTCTTGCCTTTCCTTCACAGTTGACATTTTGATTTACAAAATTATTCTCTTTCCTACCATTCAGTTGTATGTGTTTCTTAATATAAAATTTTATCAGCATTTAAGGCTGATAAATACAATGTTGTCTTATATACATCTTTTTCTATGAGCATATGGCCTATAGTTTTATATTTAAAGGTCATAGACTCATTTAGTTCATCCAAAGCAGTAAGCATAGAGCATGATAAGGACAATACACTCAATTATCTGTTTGTTCAGTTGACAAGCTTTTACTGAGCATATACTGTATGTCAACCACCATTCTAGGCCCTATAGATATTAAGACAATGTTACTTTTCAAAGAGATCTGCACTCTACTAACATATAGAAAATGCACACACAGAATTTTGCATGCATTCAAGTAGGTACATAAAGCATAAACTCTGTACGGTGTGTGTGTGTTGCTCTGGATCAGATTTTTTTCTCACTGAGCATCAGAATAGCAGCCATTCCTCACGGGGCACACATGATGTACCTGCAGATGCAGTGGTTGCACCCCATGAGAAGAACAATGAAATTAGGACACCCACAGCTTATAGAGAGAAACCGTCACAACTGCCCTTCATCCCCTCCAGTGAAAGAGAAAGAGGCAAAGAAAGGAATATACTTTATAATAACTGGGAATATAAACAAATCCTCTCTGAAGACAGGATCGAAAGTTCCCTGTTTTCATTACCCTTAGAATGTAAGTGAATGGCTCCAGAGGAGCCAGGGTCCAGGAACCGTTCACTGTCTCTAATTCTGAGATATGTTCACAATTCAATCATCCTTTAATACAGCTTATAAGGAATCTTTTCTCGGTAAGTCTAAGCTGTGCAGAAAGAGGAATGTGAAACCATTCATGGAGTATTTCTCCTTCCAAAAGACTTGTCTTCAACTATAATAGAAAATCTGACCAACTGAGGCTGAAATGTCTAATAAAGGAGAACATTCACTGTTTGCTTATATGAAGTCCAAAAGTAGGTAGGGTGAGGGCTCCCCTTAGGAGCTTAGCACTTTACACAAGGGGCCCAGGCTCTCTGTCCCTCAGTATGTACCCTTCACCTCCTGCTCAGTCTCCTTGGCTCTAGCCATCACCTCCTCACCCCTTAGTACAAATAGAGAGGAACGTAGAGGGTAAAGAGCTTTTAATCCTTTTGGATTTATCTCTTGTTTTCAAGAAAAGAAAATACTTCCCAGAAGCCTCCAATAGACTTCCCAATATTTTCCATTGACCAAGACAGGAGCCTATGAACACTCCTAAAATAGTCACTGTAAATGGGGAATGGGATTCCTGTGACAAGCCGATATTAGTCATAATTTCTGTGAGTCAGAAGAGCCTGCTGTTGTGAGAAGAAAGGCTGTCAACCTGAGTCCTGAACCAAATTGTTAGCAGGGAAGAAAGAGGTAGATAATGACTATATTTGGGCCTCTATTGTGTTGATAATGGGATTCCCTAGATTGGACAATTTTTTAAAAAATAGAGGCTTATTTGATTCATGATTCTAGTGTCTGGAAGGTACAAAAGCACAGGGCTAGAACCCAGCTGGCCTACATTACGTGGCTGACAAAGCAGAGCAGATAGCAGGCATGTGCAGAGAGAGAGAAAGAGACATGGGGCAGCCATCTTCCTTTTATAACAACCTGCTCTTACGAGAACTAATCTCTTCCCAAAGAGCTATTACTGAATCATTCGGTCTCTCAAAGGCAGCCTTAGTCCACTTATGAGATGCCTGTATGACCCAGTCACTGCCCACTGGACCTCACCACCTCTCAATGTTGTTATATTTGGGTCCAAATTCCAAAACGTGAACCTTTGTGGGACAAACCATTATACAAACAGTGTTTGCCAACATTTTCATCTTATGAACAGTTTTATAATGAGTGGTTAGTAACCCTTAAATAATCAAGAAAATAATCCAAAACAATTCTACTTCCACCTCCAGACAAAAAAATACCTCCATGCTGTTGTGAGAATAGGAACCACTAGGATAGGATTTAGCAGCCATTTTGTGCTCGGCGTTCTTAGAGATTGCCCGTGGAGGTGGCTTGTGGCCTCTGGTAGATGTAAGGCAAGGAAAATATAAAAGGAAGCCAAGGAGATGAAGTCGGGGAATAAAGAAGAAAATGAAAAAGCAAACCAAAGAGGGAAAACGAAGAGAAATGTACACATTGTAGAATAAAATGTCATTGAAACAGTCATTTCTCTATACTGTAAGTTCTAGCAAAGATGAAAATATGCAGAATCGGAATTCTCATATCTTCAGACGTCAGCTCTACTCACGTTTAATAACTTACTTTCAGAATTTTTTTCTTGTTTATTTTTTTTAGCTTCTAGTCATAGTAGGACTACTCTCTCCTCTGGTCCTGCCTTCCTTGTAAGAGGGATGTCGGTCACGTATATACACGTCCCATCATGTTCTTCAGGCCACTGGGTCCAGGACCCTACCGGTGCTTGGGCATGCGGATCCAGCCACCATAACTACCTTGCCCCTAGGTAATACAGGGGACGTCAGAAAGTTTACAGAAAGTGGAACTAAGATACTTGTTTATTTTAATGCAAAAAATTGGAAACTCCACGTATTTTTTCATAGTCTGCATTTTCTGTGAACATTTTGAAGGTCCCTCATGTGATTGAAGATAGCTGCTGTTTTACCTCATGCCCAGAGTGAACCTGCCAAGATGTCAAAGGACAAAAATAGGCCATGGGTCCTAAAAGGTATCCCTAGTCATGTGCAAATGGCAGTTCTGTCCTGTGGATCACATTGCAGGGACAGAGGATGCCTCAGTCCTCTCTTCAGCAAGTCTATCTTTTTGCATGGGCCTTGCAGCTGTCCTCTGCCGATGGCCACTGTACATGACAACGCTGGCTGCAGGTGTGTCTTAGCTTCCTGTCTGAAGTGCAATCGCTGGTGTGGATTCAGAATTGTCTTGAGTTAGTCAGAGGCTGGTGTAAAGCAGTTCAATAAAGTTCTTTCTTTTTCCACTTTCCATAAATCACAGCACTACTTCCTTGCTTTTTTCATGATAAACATCCAAATTGTCATAAAGGATATTAACCCTGTGGCATGGTAAATGTGGCCACAAATGCTCTGACACCCTTCCCAGTGAGACCTGGGCTCTGCTTCCCTGCCCCATGACTCTGGGCCATCCTGTGTTGTCCTCGACTGATTGAGTGCAGTGGAAATACGCTATGCTAGACTGGCTCTGAAAACGACTGACAGAATCTCTCCTACATTTTGGGGAGTCCTGGCTGTCATCTTAGAAATCCAGATACACTGAGGCCAACGGGTTGTAAGGAGGTCCAAGCTCACCACATGAAGGGGCTGTATAAAGAGAGTAGGAAAAAGCAAAAGATGTGTATGCCTGTAACGTGTTATACAGCAGTAGAAAACCAGATCAAATCCCATGATGTCACAGAAGATGTTCCTTTCATCTGTTTCTCGAGCTCAAATAGCTCATTTGCTTCTAGACTGTGTGTGTGAAATCCGTGTGTCTCACACCACACTGCAGGCTCCTGTGGAGTAGCTTCATGTGGGCGATTTGTCCAGCGTGAGAGATTACTCTGAACTTCTCTCTGCAGTTTTCACAGTGTTTGAACACTGACAACATGTTCCTATTGCTCCCGTAATATATAGGTGCAAGAATCCGTGCTATTCTATTTGACAAAAGAAACATGTATATAATTACTTTGTCACTCTTTCATAGTTAAAATTACAACATGAGGTCAACAATTATATTGTAAATGCAGAATTCTTCCAGTATTGTTTCTTTGAATAGCACAAAAGACACACACCTGATGTAGTTATATTTTCCATTCAATGATACATTCTCTTGGCCTTTTCTGTGTTCACTGTGCTCCTGAAGGTAAACAACTTTTATTGATCCGTGTCATTTATGTATCTCCTGACTTCCGAAAATCCATTTTTGCCTATTTTTCTTTTTAAAGTTTGCAATAGAGAGTGTGTGCTCATCAAAAAAAAAAAAAAAAAGGAAGAAAAAGAAAATGAAAAGGCAGCCCCTGTGGGTGGGGGAGTGGCCACCCTGAAATCCCTTCTTCATTCTCCTCTGCAAATGTTGGTCATGTATACACATGTCCCATCATGTTTTTCAGGCCACTGGGTCCAGGACTCTAACAGTGCTTGGCCATGTTGATCCAGCTACCTTAACTACCTTGCTGCCTACTGGCCATATTTTGTTCCCTCTCTTATTTTTTTTCTTCTTAACTGATTATAATTTCCATATCTATAATTTTCTTGTACATCTACTTATGCTTCTAAAATATATTAAAAAAACAATGCTATTGGGACCAGCAGATGGCATAATGGTTACATTGCTGGACACCCATATGGCCAACCATGGTTTGAGGCCTGGACCTGGCAGCTTGAAACTCATGCTGGGCACATGTGCCTGCATGCCTAAATCCTGAGAGGAGAATGGAAGAGAAGTGATTACAGCATGGCTATCCCCCTCCCTGGGGGTGGTGATTTCTCACTTTCTGTCTCTCTCTGTTTCTCTGGCAAGTGCACACACACTATAGCAAAAATCTCTCTTAAAAAATATGTATATATAAAGCAATTCTATTGGTTATTCAAATTACTCAGTAGACTTGAAATCTGAATCCATGTAAAAATATATATTTTAATTTTGTAAATATTATATTGGAAACAACGTAATTGGTGATATTATAAATTTGTGTCCACGTGATGAGAGATCCAGGAAGAAAATAGTAAATGCTAAAACAGAAAATTGGACTAAATTCTAAGAAAAATATGAGATAAAATATAGTGTTGTCTCTTATCGACATCTTGCTATTGGAAAGAAATGAGATAAGTTTGTCTTTAGAAAGGAAGTGGAGAGGAATAGGTAGCTCTTCTTGAACGGCTCTCACATCTGTTGCCTTTGGATTCTGTAATCTCGACTGTCTTACCCACCTCTGTCTCTTTGCCTTCCTCTCTCTTTCCTTGTTCCTCCCTTCATAAGAGACAGCTGGCTGGAATGGAAATCTCGAAGGAAGAAAGACAGGCTAAGGACAGAAGATTGATGGATAAATTCTTGTTTTTCATATCGTGAAAAGTTCTTACCTGGTTTGTGAATAGATTTGAGGTGAAGTCCCATGGTCAGTTCTGTCACCTCCACTAACTTGACCTATCAGGAGCATGAGCTGGCTTGTCACTCTCCATTCTGGAAACACTTCCTTCACTTGCTGTAGCTGATGAGGTGCGGGCTTCGCAGACTGATCCAGCCCAAAGCACAACACTTCATCCCCTCCTGCCTATATCTCCTCTCAGGAAAAAGCAATTGCTCAAGATAAACTTGTAGGAGTCCCTCATGATTCCCTCTTCTGCCCACTCCGCTGAGTGCAGTCCACCTCCAAGTTTTGTTCTCATCTTTCTTACTCCAGGAAACCATCATCCTCACTTGATGCTGAGTTCTCAGCCTCTTGTTTTGGTCCTCGGGTCTATTCCAGAATTCAAGCTTGGGAATCAGAAGGTATGCTTGAAAACCAGCCTTGGGGTTGGCAGGTACCGTGTTGGTTAATGGGCCGGACTCCCATATGACCAACTACAGTTCAAGTCCTGGACCTGGCAGCTTGCTCTCTTGCTTTCCCTTTCTCTCTGTCTCTCTCTGGTCAAATAAAATAATAATAATAATTTAAATAAACCATTTTTTGAAAAACAAAAAAAGAAAACTAGCTTCATCATTCAGTTGTATGACACTGGATGATATCATCATCCATGAAATGGGGATAATAAACATAGTATTGGGTCATTGGAAAAGTCATGACAATGTTTCTGTTTTTTTTATGTAAAAATGCATCATGACTTTTTCAACAACCCAATACTTCTCTCTTATTCATAGTGATTTTGTGAGGACTAACAAGTTGATATGTGTAAAGCACTTAGAACTGCTCTTGGGATAATAAATACTGGGTAAATGGTGGTTATTGTCTTACTCTACTATTGTGTTGCTAACACACATACCTGAGGCTGAGTGATTTGTAAACAGGAGGTTTATTTGGCTCACGATCTTGGTTAGAAAGTGCAAAGGCATGAGGCTGGCATTGGGCCAACTCCATCACAGCATGGCCAACAGAAGCATAGAGGATGGGGGACACGTGTGAAGAGAGTTTGGTCTGTGTTCCATGTGAGTCTGTCTGCCTCAGTTCCTCTCTTTATAAACCCACCAGGACTCAGTCATGAGGCCCACCCCAAACACATAATAACTAATCTCTCAAAGACCACACCTATTAAATATTAACACATGAATTTGGAGTACACCAAAACCATAGCAGTCATTATCATTAGTTCATAATTTTATTTTACAAAGAAAGGGCAGACCCCTCCTTAAACATAAAGGATTATGAGAAATATGCAGTGGCTATGTAAGCTGCTAATACCAAAGTATTTTCTGTACTATTGATATGTTTTGAATATGTCCCACAAAAATTCATATGTAAAGATTTGGTTGCAATTATGACAGTATTAAGAGGAAAGTTAATCTAACTATGGGATTATGAGGTGGAAGCCTTCAGGAAGTGATTAGGGTGGGCCCACAAATGAACCTCTAGCAGCTTTGTAAGGAGAGAGACACCAGAGTAGGAACACAGGGACACACAAGCACAGACTCAGACTCTTCCTCTGCCTTTGGTCTCTCTCGCCATATGGTGCGCTGTGCTGCCTCAACTCTACAGAGTGTCCACACCACCTCGGACTTCCAAAACCATGAGCTGAATAACCACTATTCCTTACAAATTAACCCAGACTAAGTATTTCTGTTACTGGCAATACAACAAACTAGAACGACTATCTTCATGACTCTACTATACATATGAAATTATCTCAGATTGATTGTTTTTAATTATGAAGGATGTCGTAGCACATCTGTGATATGTGTAGTCCTCCTCCAGTGCTTTCTCTGTACTCTTGGAATTCAGCCTCAGCCTGATAGCCCATCCTGATCTGGCTCCTGGCCAGTACGCAGACTCTCCCACCCCTGCCTTGGGCTGTTCCCTCTCTGGTGTTCTCACGGTGCATTCCCGGCCAGCCGTGAGCTCTGCAGAAGGTGCAGCCTCAGTGAGCTCTTTGCTGACATCCTTGTCCCTCCCCCCAGCACCTCCCTGCTCAGTCTTTCCATAGGCTTTAACGCCATCTGAAAGAGCTTTCTTTATCTGTTGCTGAAGTGTCATCTGGTCACCCTGTAGAACGAGTTCCCTGAGGACAGGACTTTACCTACACATCCCTACTTCTCGTATCTGGACCGGTCCTGACGTTAGGTGGTTGCTTCTCCATACCCTTTATATTTGCTGCAGATTCGTGTGAACAATCAGTATTAAATGACATTCCTATTCTTTCTATATCACTCTTCTTCTGGTACTGGTCTCAATATATAGACATAAGAGAAAGTTAAAGTTAATCAAAATTAATAAGTGAGCTATTGAACAAAAATAAATGTATTGTCCCTTTATAGCTTGGTCCTCCATCTTTAAGGTAAAAATTAGTTTCCTCATATCCAAAATAATCCTACATGCAGCAATCACAAAACAGTACCTCAACATACAGGCAAGGTTTGATCCTTTAAAAAAACCTGTGTATTCTCTGCCCTGTTAGAAAACATGGGATGATCCAGTCTTAGAAAGAATAAGAAAAAAATAGTATTTTTTCTTTGTTCTCCATTAAAGTATTTTATGGTTAGAGAAAAATAATATGAAATAGATGCACAGAATTATTGGAAATTCAGTTGATTGAGCGTGCCATTTGAGGCAATTCATAACACTATTCAATTAGATTCAGTGGCAATCAAAAAAAAAAAAAAAAGAAAAAACCATCCTTTCAGGTTTTTGAAACATTGCTCTACACTGCACTGACTTGATTAGATAGAGGCCACATTGTCTGTGGCTGTTATGGAAACTCCAACTTTCTGGGTTGTCAAAGGCAGTAACACACTGAAACATGCTGTGAGCACTCAGAGGCCTCCAGGCTGCGGGGAGCATCCTGGGCGCGGCTCCGGGCTGGGGTGGGGGAGCTTAACTGCGAGATCTAAGCATCGTGGTCTTCCGGGCTCAGCAAACCAGGACACAGCAGACTCCTCTCCTAATGATCATTGGCTTACTTCTTACCAAAAGAAATGTTTTTTTTTTTCTTTTAGCGTTTTATTATTACATGATTTCAGACTTATAAGAAAAGTTTCTCAACTATTAATAGTAGCCTCTTCAGCTACAGACCTCATGCTGTCACCACTTGGTACCCCTCCCCCAGGGATGTGCACGTGTCCACATCTGGTTTTCCTTGGACTTTCCATGTAAGTTGCCAACGCGATGCTTCTCTGCTTCTAAAAGCCACAGACTGCACTTCCTCAGGACGGGTCCTTGGTTACATCCTCACAGCACAGTGGCCACAAGCAGGGAATTCGCAGCACTGCCATTCCTCTTGTCTCATGGCTAGACCCGAGTTAGATGTCACAAATGTGTCTGGATATGCACCAACCAGAGGGTAAGGCCCCAGCTCACAAGTGGCTCCTAGTCGCCACATCGCTCAGCTCCCCTTCTCATCTGGAGCGGACACTCGGTCCTTCTTCACTTCTTTTGAAAGTGACATTTCGAGGGAGTGAAAAAGCCCCCTGTTCCTCTTGTCTTATGGCTAGACCTATTGTGGTGTTTGCCCCTCAATCTGGGTTGGACTGGGGTTTCTTCACACTTAGGTTCAAGCTATGGGTTTGACAAGAGAGCCATGGAGCGCCCCTGTGACCGTTCCTTCAGAGGACAATGCCGGTTTGCCCCGTTGCTTGTGCTCACTTTGATCCCTGGAAAGGGAACGCTGCCAAGGCTTCTCTGCCATGAAGCTAATATTAGGATGTTTATCTGATTAGACAGAAAATGGAGCTCAGACAAAATAACAGTTGCTCTTCAAAAGCGAATCCTCTTCACTAGCATCATATTTTAAAAGAAATTCAACCAAGAACAGAGAACATATGCTCAGGTAAGGAAGATAATGGCTTATCAGAGTCTGAACATAGGACAAAAATAGCTGCAGGCAGTTGTAGTAAAGAAGCAAAATTGTACACAAATTAGGTGTTTTGTGTGTGCTTTGTATGTATTTTCCTCTTTCCTACATGTGGAAACTTTTGAGAGCTGAGACCATGAATTGTCTACTTGAAGAGAAAGATCAAAAGTTAACAAGCTTTTTGTATGGGGAAAAAAGACCAGACATCCTTTAAACTTCTACTGTTGAAATCTGGAATAATCCACTCTTCCAGAACAGGTTGTCTGATGTTTGATTTTACGTTAGTCTCATCTGAAGTAAACCCTGTGTTTCCACCAACTAAGTCCTTAGAGTGGAGTGAGTTGAGGACTTCAGGGAGAAGGGAGTTAGAGCATATGTGTCAGGATCAGCAGATGGCATAGCAGTTACATCGCTGGACTCCCACGTAGTCCGCTGCGGTTCGAGTCCCAGACCCAGCAGCTTAAAACTCATGCTGGGCATATGTGCACATGTGCCCAAAATCCCAAGAGGAGAATGGAGGAGAAGGGATTGTGGCGTGGCCATCCCCTCTTGGGTAGGGAGATTGGATTGGTTTCTTGCTTTCTGCCGTCTGTCTCTCCAGCAAGCTCACTCACCCTATAGCAAAAATATCTCTTAAAAAAAAAAGCAGATGTGTCTCCAGTGAGGACCCCCGTGCAGCAGAGACCCTGCAGGTCCCAGAACAGTTCTCCACAGCACAGTGGCCACCTCATCCTCCTCAGCCTGCTCCTGCCCTGGTGTTTACTCTTTCTGAACTCTGTTGCTGCATTTCAACAGTATGTTTAGATGATACACAGTATAGTCTATCCTGATACTGGGGTTAGAAGCTTTTTATTTCTGGGAAATACATAATTTTTCATTCTAGTTGTTCCCTGAGAAATCAAACTATATGCTACAAATAACCTTTTGTTACAAATATTGTATCTCTTTATGGTATGATAGGTTTGTCAGACAAGTAACAGGACACCCAGTTACATTTGAACTTTATATAAAAAAAATCTGTGTCAGGACCAGCAGGTGGCATAAGTGGTTAAGGTGATGGACTCCCACGTGGCCAACCACAGCTTGAGTCCTGGACCTTATGGCTTGCTTTCTCACTTTCACTCTCTCTCTTTCTCTGGTGAGTGCATGTAAACTATAGCAAATAAAATAAATAAATAAAATAAAATTATTCTTTCTAAAAATACTTGGGTCATATTTGCTATATTTTAAAAAGTATTTATCTGAACCTCAAATGCAACTCATTCTATTTTCATTTGCTAAATCTGGCAATCCCAGGCTTATGCCAGAACAAGTTCTGTGCTTCTCTCAATAACTGGTTTGGTTTTATTTTACAGGAATTATGAGGCATCTTTGTTTCAATCACTGGGAACTCAGTAAAACTCAAATGTAACTGGATGTTTTGTATTTGCATTTGCTAAATCTGGCAATCCCAGGTTTATGCCAAAACAAGTTCTATGCTTCTCTCAAGAACTGGTCTGGTTTTATTTGACAGGGATTATGAGGTCTCTGTTCTGATGCTCCCTGGGAAACTCAGACTCAATCTGTGGTCCACAAAGAACAGTATCCTAGCACTTTAGTGTATGCGCTTAGTGGTCCCACCCCACCGACAAGCTCACTCTCATTTTTATTTCTACCATTTTTTTTGTATGACCCACTACCTTTTCTTCATTAAAACAAGAACAGCATCAAGAAGTTATCTATTGGGACCAGCAGGTGGTGTGGTGGTTAAGGTGCTGGACTTCCAGATGGCCAACTACAGTTCAAGTCCTGAGCTGCTGCTTTGCTTTCTCACTTTTCTTCTCTCTCTGTCTCTCTCTCTCCGGTGAGTGTATAGTGCCCTGTACCAAATTAAAAGATAATAACAATGATAAATAAAATTAATAATTCTTTAAAAATAAAAAAGTTATCTATTTGTCACATATATCCCTAAGCTGCCTTATATCCTTTCACTAAATGAATCACGGACTAGGGTAAAATAATACTTACTATAGATACCCATAGAATAAATTTTTAATCCTAGTAATTATTAATTTCCAGTTGATATAGTTTTACCAATGCTTTTGGGATATTTATGTATTAATGCTAAGAACCAAAAAAATTTTGTTTTGGATCTCAAATCTCAAGTTCAGACTGCAGTATCATGTACCTCTAGCAACATTAGGAGTAATTCTCACCAAGGTGTAGTGGTTAAGGTGATGGACTTTATGAACATTTTTTTGTTTGAGAAGTTTTTGCTATAGGGCACGTGTGTTTGCCAGAAAGACAGAGACAGAGAGACAGAAAGTGAGAAATCACCCCCCAGGGAGGATGGCCATGCCTCAATCCCTTCTCTTTCATTCTCCTCTTGGAATCTTGGGCATGCACACACACGTGCCCAGCGTGAGTTTAAGCCACCGGGTCCGGGACGCGAACCGTGATCGACAATGTGGGAGTCCAGCGACATAGCCATTACACCAACTGCTGGTCCCAATAACTTTTTTTTTTTTAAAAATTAAAGTACAATTTTACTTTAGTGCCAAAATTTTTGAAATCCACGTGAGTTTGTTTACAATATACATTTTCCCTGAACGTTTTGAAGACCCCTTGTTGGTTATGCACTTAAATACTTAAGTTTTCCACAATGCGCACAATAGCACTGAATCAACTTCATACATTTAACAAAGGCTATTCCTTACGGGTCATATTAATAGGAATATTCTCGCCTAGAACCCTTCCCCTAAACTTCAGCCCAGTAGATAGATGTAAGCATCTGTGATACTTAGAGGAGATTTAAAATGACCTCTGTTACACAGACACGTAATGATAACTTTCTTGAGTGATTCTAATACATTCTGTCCTGTGTATTTTAACACAAAGTGTACTCATTGCCGTACTCACTCACTCTAGTGTTGTATATACTGGCAGCCTCGTTAACACCTAGAAAGACTAGATGTTCTAAATGAGGACTCATTTGTCCTTTTATATACACTATATACACAACAAAGTGAAGCCAAATGCACCGACATATGTTGGAGATTTTAAGAACTTGATGCTGTTGCTAGAATCCAGTGTTCAGAATATATTAGCTGCTCTGTATTCAAAATACTCTAAAAACAAACAAAAGGAACAAAACTGACTTTGAGGAGCATTTATTTTACCACAGGAATGACCTAACTTGTATTTTTATTTGTAACCTCAGGTTAGTGTTATAGTTTTCAGTAGGAGAATTTTATTGAAATAAACTTTGTTTTATTGAGAGTTGGAAAAGTTAAAGGAAAAAAATGATTTTTGCTTCTGAAATGACCTCTGTTACACAGACACATAATGATACCTATTTTTTAAGTTACTTACTAGCATCCTTGTAATGCCCTCTTGAAGTTTCCTCAACTATATTTTACTGGAAATTTAAGAACTGATCTATTGTATTCTCATTGCTGCTTTATTGCTTTTAAACACAGACTGCTAAACATCAATAATAAAGAATCGCTCCCCTTTTGGCCGACAGGGCTGTGAATAGACAACAGAGATACCTCCTGCTTGTCTTCCATCTAAATTACATGAGAATGGGATTTATGCAGGCTATAAATCTAGTCAGAATAAAGCCTTTAAGTGGTAACCAATTTTGTGGTGTGTAAGTATCATTGATTTGTTAATCTGAGAGTGTTTTTATAAACTGAGTTGGATTAGTGGGTTCTGATAGCAAAGCTATTTGAAGGCCCTTGAATAGTAGTAAGTATAGTGAATAAGGCAGTGGAAATTAACCCACTGGCCCTTCCTATAAATTTAAATCAGAGTTTTTGAAAGAAGACAACAATCTCATTACATGCAGTTTGCTAGCATGTCTACTACCCCAACCACGGAGACCACTCTTCCATAATTGGTGGTGGTTGCTCTAGATTCAGGAGGACAAGTCTTCATGAAGAGACAAAGGGGTTTTGCAGGAGTAAGTCTTCAGGCTAGGTGGGAGGCATCTTGCAGGAGTAAGTCTTCAGGCTAGGTGGGAGGCATCTTGCAGGAGTAAGTCTTCAGGCTAGGTGGGAGGCATCTTGCAGAAAGGCACACTGTGGGCATTCTTGAGACGTTTTGTACAAGACACCATTAAGATGAGTTTAGATTTAATTTAGGGAGTTAATCTCTGACAAAACGTAATGAGAACGGTGTTTCCTTTTCTCTGAAATTTCTTATCTAGCAAACTCTGGAATCATGCATGCTATTTCAACAGAGATAGCAAGGATATTCTCAGATGCACAAGAGAGAAGTGTTTTCAATGAAAATAGCAGTATGAAAAAGAAAAATGAAAGTGATAGATTTTAGTTCTGGATTTATTTTTCTTCCAAAATGTTATTGGGTCATTGGAGAAGTCATGACGCATTTTTGCATAGAAAAACATGAGAAAATGCGTCATGACTTTTCCAAGGACCCAATATTCAGAAATGCAGCTTACAGTGTTAGCATAGGATAAGCATTTGCTACCTGGACTTGAAAAGATTAACCTTTTAAAATCAGCCTGGTTTGGATGAATTTTAAAACCTCATCCCTATAGTCACAAAATTTCAGAGGTAAATATATTGTGTCCCGG
>NW_006159840.1:1917401-1935558 GCF_000334495.1 Tupaia belangeri chinensis | reverse complement strand
AATGGGAAATGATTGGAGACGCGAAGTGGGCGACAGTTATGATGCATTTTTGCATAGAAAAACATAGAAAAATAGATCATGGCTTTTCTGACAACCCAATAGTAAACCCTATTTTGGCTTCAGAATAGAAGCTTGGGTTTTAATTTCTCCTTTTCATACAACACTCTTTGTGAAAGAGAACTTCTATTTCCTAGAATAGACTATAGCATAGAATATACTAATATACTATATTATATACTAATTTGTAAGAATATACTAATACTTATTATTACTGATTATTCCTCATTTAAAGTTATTCTGACATAGCCATAATCATTATCAGAGACTCAACTGCCAGTCACAAAAAGTTATGATGCACTGCTTAGCCAGTATTGGGCCATTTTCCACAAATACTAGAAAGCCAAAGTTCATGCACAAAATGTGATAGATCAGCAAAACCTTCTCGTACAGTGAGTATTGCAGACAGCGTGTTTCCTCTGAGCTATCGGTAGGTAGTTAATGGTGCTTGTGTGCTTCAGAAAAAGAGTATTAGTGTTTAACTCACAACCTGAGGCTTCCTTCCACACCCCCCACCAAGGAAAGAATATGGACTCACAGATAAACTAGAAAAAATAAATAACCAGTTTCCTTCATATGTTTAAGTGTGGAGAAGAATGGACCCCAATCCAGGTTCTTCTCCAGCTAAGTTGTGCTTTATAAAAAAAAAAAAAAAAAAAAAAGGAGAAGCCATGGATGGCATTCATCGACAGATCTGAAGCAATGCAGCCTTGATGAAACAACACTACATTGCTGATAGAGTGATCCCAGCAGCCAAGCTTGTGCTGTTTCATTTGTTTCCGTGGTTTGATAGTGTAATTTTGACATGCTAAAATATGGCTGCACAGGGACTCATACTGCAGTTGTTGCTGAGCACATTTTCAATATAACATTTGTTATGGAGGGGCAAGGGATATCTTCCGGGAAGCAATATCCTAAATGAAGCTGGGGGTAGAATCCCCCTGACGTAGAATGGAATTGTGTGTCCAGCTTCAGTTCGTCTCAGATCTATACACACAGACACTCCCTGCACATTCTCTACTGGATCGGACAGCTGCTCTCTTGCAGTAATATTCGACATTATTTCCTTTTACCTTTGGATGTCCAAGTATAAAGGGATATGTTAAAGATTCCCTTCTAATAGCAGAGGAGCCATAGTGTTTTTTTCCCAATTTGTCCTGTATAGATTGTGATAGTTAACTACAATTACATGAAATTGGTGAATCTTGCACATTAGATTCTGATGCTTTTTAGACTACATTTCATCTCCGATTTTGCAGCACCACTACATCCAGTGGGGATATCGTGTGTGGGTGACTGCTCTGTGAGTCACCAGCTAGAAGTATTAATAGCAGGTTGAGCTCTGCTGTCCTATTTGATTGGGAAGCTGGAAGGATGGCCTGTATTGAGCACAGACATTTTTCATAATTATGTTGCCTGCAGGGTTGCCACCTGTCCTAATTTGATCTGATTAAGGTGAAATGCAAAAACTGTCCTCATTTCTCTCAGAGTGGAGTGGTGCCAAGCTTCATCTCAGGAAGGAGGAAGAGATGAAAACATGTATGACGGGGCAGGGAAGGCGGAGGTGTTGAAGCATCAGCCAGTCTGATGCTCGGGAAGGTGTTATTGGAGGTGTAAACTTGTAGGCAGATTTCAGAGAGAATTTTAGCAGGGATTATCCAAATGTTGAGCACGTTAATACTCGAACCTCGTGATCGTTGTGCTTTAGGGAATGTGTCCTGTTTAGGTCGTCTGAACAATTTACAAAGGTGCCTGTCTAGGTAAGTCACTGACACAAGTAGCAACACTTGTGCTCTGGTGAAAGAATATTACCAGAAAGGTGGCTGGCCACTGAAAACGCTCACGTATGTCTGTACTATACAACATGAAGATACCCGTTCAGAGTATTAGGTGGAAAGAACAAGTTACAGGATTTCAGGCACAGTATGATGCCATGTATTAAAAACTGTGTGTGTGTGTGTGTGTTCTCATGCCATGAGAGATACCTCAGAGGATATTTACCAAAAAATATGAATCACGATAATAGACTTGCTCATTTTGCTTTTTTGCTACTATTTTAATATTTTATAATAGCCATAAAAGAACTATTTGCATTTTGGAAATTACTATAAATATCATGATGTATGGTTTTCTAATATTCTCCTAATGCATATATAATTATTTTACCCAAATAGGCCCATCATATTAGTCCTGGCTCATAGCCTGAGTCTTTACCTAGCAGCATATCATAAACACCCATGATTAAGTAGTCATTTGCAGTATCATTCTTATTTTTAGGTTTTACCATAAGGCACATATGCTTGCTGGAGAATGAGACAGGGAGAGGGAAAGTGAGAAATCCCCCTGCCCCCCGGAGGAACGGCCTTGCTACAATCCCTTCTTCATTCTCCTCTCCAGATTCTAGACATGCACACATATACACCCAGCATAATTTTCAAGCCAGCAGGCCCAGAACTCAGACGGCACTCGGCCATGTGGGAATCCAGCACCTTAACCACCACACCATCTGCTTGGCCCCTGAAGTATCATTCTAACTGGTGTTAACATCCATCCCTGGCCATTCTAAGTGGGAGGACCCAGGCTGCTGCTTCAGCCCGTCTCCTCACTGACCTCATCTTGTCTCATAGCCTTAAGTAAACGCCTATACCCTGACAACTCCTAAACACGTGTCTCTCTCTCTCTCAGACCTCTCTTGAATACCAAACTCTCATCTAACTGAAATTTAATACATTCAAGGCTGAGCACCTGACAGCCCTCCTCCTCCTCCTCCTCCAGTCTTTCCTGACTCAGCCAATGGCATTTCTAGCCTTCTAGACCCTCGCAGTCTTCTCTCTCACACTCACATGCAATCTACCAGCAGACCCTGTCGCTCCGTCTTCAAAGCCTATCCAGGTTCTGACGGTTCTCACCTCCTCTCCATTAGTAGAACAGTCCCAGCCAGTCATCTCTCTCTCAGACCATGGTCATAGCTTCCTAATGGCTCACGACAGACTGTTTCAACACAGCAACCAGAGTGAATGGTTAAAAACGTAAAACAGGTCAGGTAACTGCCATGCTTAAAACCTTCCTGTGTCTTCTCGTCATCTTAACCATGATGTCCTGAGGCCTTACGAGTGGTCTATAGGTTCTGTGCTTTGGGGGATGGGGTATTCTTTAAATCCGGCATACTCTCCCTCGCCCGTCCTACCCCAGCCCACTGGGCCTCGGTGTTCTCTCAGCACACAGTTCCTTCTCGGGTGCCTGCCGTACCCTCTGCTGAGAACGCTTCCCCCAGACAGCCACGGGTGGGGACAGCGCTCTCACTCCATCCGGTAGCACCTACTAGACAGGACTCCCTGGCTGCCCCTAAAACAGCAGTTCCCTTCCCCACCCCATCGCTGCTGTGTGGTCAGCACAGCCCGGGCCCCCATTTGTCATTCTGTCGTTTACACGTTTCCTTGCTCCCGGCTGCCCCATGTTGAGTAGCAGGAGGGCAGGGACTTGGCCATTTCAGCCAACGCTGTGTCCCTGGAACCTAAAACAATGTCTGGTGGTAAGGTCCGTGAATGAATGAGTGTTGTTGACTTAAATGAACCACATAGTAGTTCATTTTTTTCCTCCTGTAGACATCTTCTTGGTTTCTCTTCCTATGTAAAAACTACACTGAAAATGGCAAATAGTAAAAAAAGATGGAGGATGAATTATTTTGTTTTATGTATTTTTTAAAATTTTGGTACCCTCAATACCTTTTAACTTTTTTTTCAGAATAGAGCATGGTAGGGAACCAGCAGTTAGCGTAATGGCTATGTCACTGGACTCCCATGTAGTCGACCACAGTTTGCATCCTGGACCCGGTGGCTTAAAACTCACGCCAGGCGCGTGTGCGTGCGTGCCCAAGATCCCGAGAGGAGAATGGAGGAGAAGGGATTGCGGCGTGACCATGTCCCCTGGGGGGTGATTTCTCGCTTTCTATCTCTATGTCTCTCTCTGTCTGTCTGGCGAGCACAAGCGCCCTATAGCAAAACCGCTCAAAAAAAAAAAAGAATAGGACATGGTATAGATGCATGAGAGAGAGACAGAGAGAGAGAGAGACATGAGCGCCTCCCTGCCTCCGCAGGGCCTGGTCATACCACAGCCCCCTTCAGTCACAACCTCTCTAAGTCAACATTGCTTGCTGACCCGGGCTCAGGCCAAGGGCTCATGTCCCCCGTCTCTTTACTCACATGCATGTCTCGCTGCGGTTGACAGCACACACGGTGCTCTGCACAGAGCCCACAAGTCAGTCTTTGGTTCCGGTTGTTCAGGGACCCGACCCTCACACTGGCGTGATGTTTGTGATTTCCCTACCATCTTTTGTTTTAGCATGCTACGTGTTTTCAGGGTCCAGATGTCATGGGCCTCTTTTCTCTCAACACTTCCAAAGAAACTTGTGCTTTTAGGACATGCTGGTTAATTGACCTAGTAAAGTCACCAAATAGCCAAACACAGGAGCAAATACAATGGAGACTGACAGCTTGTGGACTTACATCAAAACGACAGCTCAGAAGTACAAAAATCACCTCCAATCAGGATCGAGTTGACCAGTTTTTTTCCTTGAGTAGCTTTATTCATACCTATGAAAGTTCTTTTTCTGTTTTGTTCATTTAATTGTTTTATCCATGTGAGAGAGAGAGAGCCTCCAACAAGGTCTTTCAGCCACGATTCACCTCTAGCCCTCGCTGGCCCAGCCATGGACACATATGTGCATGCTCCTTCAAGGATAGGGAGGTCAGGACTCGAACCTGAGGCCTCATGGGGACCAGCACAGCACAGCATTGGTTACTGCTACGCCACCAGCCGGCCTCACAAGACATCTGCCTTTTAGCTCCTCACTTGTTTATTGATCAGTTCGTTTAACAACCTAGTTGTAGAACGGACCTCGGTCCTTAAGTGAGTGCCTGTAACAAATCTGGACTCATTGTTGTAACTCTGCTGATAAGAATTACTCAGATTAGTTATTTGGGCCCATTAAAATAAATAAAGATTACTAATTTTCTTGTGGGGAAATGTAAAGATCCTAGTAACTGAACCATAGTGAACTTAACGACATAACTGAATTTCTATGTTTTCTTTTCCCATTATAGAAGTTGTTATTTGTCCTTTAAATTGGATTTTTGGTTTTATTTTGTTATTTCTTTTAAATGTATGTCACACTAGTATACACATTCTAAATACTTGAGCTATATTAAAGCAGTAACAAATCTAAGTAGCAGTACTTAGAGGGCTCACAAGTTTTTTTCCACATTTTATTGATTCACAAAATAACCTTAAACTAAAACTATGAACAAAGCTAGAATCTAGTTACAAGTGCACTTGTAATTTTCTTCTGAAATATTTTAAATTCATTAATTAATTTACATTCATTCCCTGAGCATTGTCACAGTGTACAAAATGTGATTTCCCATCCAAAATATACTGCATAGTGGCTTAAATACATGTTATCATCATTAATTTTCCATATCTAGTTTCATATATATATACATATATGTGTGCATGTGTATGTATGTATGTGTATGTGTGTGTATATATATATATATTTTTTAGCCTCTATTTCTCCCCCTCTGCCATTTCCCACCCTCCTCCTACACTATCTTAGGTGTCTATAGTTGTTTTCCATTCCTTTTTTCCCCACATTTTATTGATTCACAAAATCTCTTAATTCATCTAATTACTTTCAAAAGTAAGTTTAGTTGGTATGTACATATTAGTGAATACATATCTGACTGTAGGCATGAAACTCTGAATAGAATGAACATACTATAAGGTAGCACCTAACCGATGCTATAAAGCTTACTATGGTCAGTAAATAGGTAATTTTTTTTTTTTTTTGGAGAGGTTTTCGCTATAGGGTGCATGCGCTCGCCAGACAGAGAGAGACATAGAGACAGAAAGCGAGAAATCACCCCCCAGGGGGGATGGTCACGCTGCAATCCCTTCTCCTCCATTCTCCTCTTGGGATCTTGGGCACGCACGCACACGCGCCCGGCGTGAGATTTAAGCCACCAGGTCCGAGACGCCTATAAGGAAATCAGCAATGTTTTAGTCAAAAGTCATAAAATGCTGTCTCACCAGTTCAGTCTCATGTACTTAATTTATTTTCTGTTGTGGTCTGATCTCCCCCATTAAATTCTGCAATATAATATTCAACTCCAGACTTGTCCCTATGATTAAGCTGGCCATATTCTTAGTTTTTGAACTCTTATTTCTGTGTGTCTGTATCTAATTTTCCTAATATAGCACTCCCTTGAGAACTTGTTGGAGATCTGGTCTGATGCTGGTAAATTTTTTCAGGTTTTGTTTATCTGAGAATATTCTTGTCTATCCTTCCCATATGAGATGATCTTGCTAGGTACAGTATTCTTGGTTGGAATTGCTTTTCCCTTAAGACTTTGAATATATTTTTCCATTCTCTCCTCACTCACATTGTTTCCAATGAGAGGTATGCTGTTAGCCTAATAGATTATCCTTTTCAGGTAACTTGTCATTTCTCTCTTGCCAATCTTAGTATGTTGCAGGATTTCAAGGAATAGATTATCAATGCCCTTATGAGTCTCCTCACCTTCTGGGATACCAATTATCTGGATGTTTGGACATTTGATGGTATCCAGTATTTCTCATATATTTATATTACATATATTTCTCATATATATATTCTCATTTTGGGGGGACCATTTTCTCAGTTTTTGTGGCAGATTTTGTTTTTTTTTGGAGAGGTTTTCGCTATAGGGCATGTGCGCTCGCCAGACAGACAGAGACAGAGACAGAAAGCGAGAAATCACCCCCCAGAGGGAATGGTCACGTCGCAATCCCTTCTCCATTCTCCTCTCGGGATCTTGGGCATGCACGCACATGCGCCCGGCGTGAGTTTTAAGCCACCGGGTCCGGGACGTGAACCGTGGTCGACTACGTGGGAGTCCAGCGACATAGCCATTACACTAACTGCTGGTTCCCTGTGGCAGATTTTTCTAGGCCAGTGATTCTACCTTCTACATCTGAGATTCAATTTTCTGTATGACCTAGTAATATGCCTTTTTGTGATTAAAGTATAAAGGTGAATGACTGAACAAATTTAAAATACAAAAAATGAAAAATAGAAAATGCCATTAAGCAAAATAAAATGATAAATTCTATCTCTCCAGCCCACTTTACTTCCTAACCCCTTTCTCCACCTCATTTTTAAGCCCCCTTTAGAATTGTGCCCATTTTTAAGTCCACTGACTTTTATTTATTTAATAAATTTGGATATTACTTACTTTTTTAAATTCAGTAAAACCTATGTATGTCCCAAGGAGGTCCAGTTTAAAGAACACATTCTGTGGCAAAGTTTAGGTATGAAAATAAATACCAGAAATTTCTAGTTTCATAAATTTGCGTTTGCACAAATTGGCACCCAGAATAAATACTTCTACCCTTAGCAACCTTCACTAACCATAGTGATTAGCACCCAATTGGCCAACTCAGCCCTGTTTAACCAAGTGTTATCTTATAGGATGTACTTAATCTGAGTGTCATTTTTGGTTGATCCATTCAGGGATTATAACTCTACATGTTCTTTCTCTCATGTTAACTAGACATTGACATTCTCAGTCAGGTAAACCAACCACCATAATCTAAAGGAAAACACAAAATCACATTTCATTACTTCCTCCCTTTTCCTCTCTGGTTTCAAACAAAGATGAGTTTTTGAGAGCAGCAAGAGAAAGAAAATGTCAGATTGGAGTCACTTTTCACCCCACATGTGTGCTCATCACCCAAATCAAATTTGTAATTGGAGGGATGCTGGATGGTGAAAACACAGCCCTCTAGAAAAGTATAATTAAAACCACTCAAAATATAGATCAGTAACAGAGGAAGAATTTTATGAAACACAAAGATGAAGGCAAGGTACCTAGAATATACATGCTGAAAACAATTTTCTAAATTTTAAAAAAATTTGGATATCATTGCAACATAGTAATGAGAATAATGTTTTAATTTTAACTTTTGTTACTGCATCTTGTACCTTACCCTTCATACACTCTGTGTCACCTCTCCCAAGTAAGTCCAGAAAGTCTACTGTGGAGCAGCCTTGATCAGACCACTATAGTAAGCAACACCAAGTAGGCAGTCCTGGCGGTGCCACAGTCAGGGGAAACCAAGGAAGACATTTGTAGAGTCTGGGGGTCTGGGCTTAAGTGGTTATGGCAGATATTTCAAGGTGAGGAAATGATTGGAATTGGGAAGATTCATGATCTAGTAGTTTGGGATTGATGCACACGTGACATGGTTCTTTTTATTTTTAATTTTAATTTTATTTTTTATTTATATATTTTATTATTATTATTCATACATTAAATTGCTATATATCATTTAGATTGTGAAGAGAATTTACCCAGCATGATATACACCTCAGCCGAGCCCAGTTGAGACCACCATACCCATCCTCATCAACAGATAATAAAACCTTACCTGTGTCCCACAAGTGTCTTACCTCTCCATTCCCCCCCCCGTGGAGGGGATGTAGTGAAAGGGGAACACTCCTACACAGTTGATGGGAATGTAAATTGGTCCAGCCACTGTGGAGAACAATATGGAGGTTCCTCAAAGACCTTCAAATAGAACTACCATATGATCCAGCAATTCCACTCCTGGGTATCTACCCAAAGGACAGGAGGGCACTCAGCCGGAAAAACGCTTGCACATCTATATTCATTGTAGACTTATTCACGATTGTTAAGACATGGAACCAACCCAAATGTCCACAACAGATGAATGGATTGAAAAATTGTGGCACATATACTCGATGGAATACTATTCAGCCATAAATCACCAAGGCCTTGGAATTTGATAGAAAGTGAACAAATATGGAAGATTTGTTGCTGAGTGAAGCAAGTCAGGCTATGAGAGACATTGCATGTCTCTACTTAACATACACCGACTATCTGCACTCTATGGTAGAGATTGAAAGACTGGAGAACATAAAAGTATTAAAAATTGTGACTTGGTTCTTGAAGGAAATGGGTCTGCTAGGTGAGTGGCTGTCCCAGTGAGCTGTCCATTGTCCTGATAAGAGAGATGGCAACTAAGATGAGCAAACTGCCGGGTTAAATTATAAGCAGGATTTCTCGAAGCAAACAGTGATGTTATTTATTGCTTTACAAGCTTATCTTCCAGGACAGGATTTTTCTGGAACAAATAATTAGGTCTCAATGGCCTCAGCCCAGTAGTTAAGCTACGGAGAATTCTCACCTGCAGCAAGCAGCTGCTTGGTTTCCTCAGACACTCTTGGTGCTTCAGCCTCCAGGCCCTTGCCTTTGATTTCATTCCTCCTCCTTTTCCTTTCTTCTCTTTTTACCTCCTTAACTCCTTGGTTGCTCTCTGCGCACTCAGCTCTTTCTGCAGTCAGCTGGCTTGTTGATGTGTTTGTTGTTCCTTCCACAAGCTCTGTGAGGCCCAAGTCCCTGCCTAACTCACTTTTATCTTCTCTGTAGCCCCTGGCTTTACGCATACTGAAAAGGCAGTCAGTCAAGAATGTGTGAATATTTGGCTCAAATTCACCATCTGCCAGTACTAGTCATTATTATTATTTGTGAGCTAAAAATTTCCGATTATGTCTCATTATCACTGAGTTTCCGCAGTATTACAATGGAAGACAAATTGTCTTGTAGCCACTGGGAGCTGACCCAGCAGGGACATTTGGATTAATACAGCAGCTGCAACAAACCAGAAAACAGCAATCTGCATGCATTTTTACCTAAATTATGAAATCCCAAATATCTGAGCTAAATACATCCTACTTTAAGCTTGTAGAAGAGGTTTTGTCTGCTTCCCGAGTAGTAACTGTCTCTTCTATCAGTGAGAAATTGAACAAATAATATTCATGACTTCTTTCAGCTTATCCTGAAAGCTTCAAAATCTATACATTTTACCTCATCCTATTCAGATATCTGTGGCTACCCATGTATTGGTGAGATTTGAAGATGTTCATTCTTCGAGTTTCATAGATGCTTATATATGTTCATGATAAAATAAACTCAGGTCTTGGGGCCGACAGGTGACATGGTAGTTAAGGGCCCTGGACTCCCACATGTAGCCCATGGTTCAAGTCCTGGACCTGGAGGTTTGTTTTCTCTCTTTCTCTCACTCTCACTCTTGCTCTGTTCCTGTCTGGTCAAATTTAAACAAATAAAAAAAGTTAAATAGAATAATTCTTTTAAAAAAACTCGGGTCTGTAATTTGAGTTTTTATTCCATTTTTAAGGTTATCATTAGCTGTACCTTTAAGTTTTTATGAAAGTTACAAACATGCAGTTAGATAAAGAAAATAGTGTAATGAACACACTCATGTATACTGCTCAGCTTTGATAACCATGTTAAGTTAATTAATATGTTTGTCCCTCTGTTCTATCATCTTTAAAATAGGAATAATAAAGCCCAGGCACATGGTATAATCCTGGCTGACTGGGGAAGGAGCAGATCACAGCATGGTAACACTCTGTCAAGGGTTTCTGTCTGTCTCTGTTTCTCTGTCTCTCGTGAAATAAATAACTTTGGGCAAGGACTACATAAATAATTAAATAAAAGCCTATCAGCAGAGAGAAATTATTAAAGTAAGCTTGGCTTTATTTATCAAAGTGAAAGATAAGGCTTTGAATTCCCTTTTGTAAAGTCCTGCTGCTGGCTTGGAATGCAGCTGCTCAGTCACATTATCTTAGTGAATTTGGCGTGGATTCTGCTGATGTCTGGCTCTCAGGATCACTCAGAAATGGCTCCTTCAGCAAAGTGCAGGGAGACCCTAATAAGCCTGGCTTACCCGGGCTGGAAAGGTGCCCATCAAACCCATTCACGTAGCAGCCTGGCCTCAGACGTGGCACACCCTGTCCAGCTTGTGATTAGAGGTCACTGTTCAGTTTGGCTGCATTGTCTTTGACCACACCGAATCATTATTTATTCTTGATGCTATTTCATTGTTAGTCAGTTTCTTTTTCAGAGTAATACTTAAGGGGGAAATAGAAGGTAACTGTAATTGTCAAGCCTACATTAGAGATTCTAAGCTATAGCCAAGAGAGAAATTAATCCTCAAAGCATTTCACACCAAACAGCAGCAGTCTGCAAATTGCAGATTATTTGTGTCATGTGGCCAGTGCCAGTGGCACATCAGAGAGCTGAAATCCATTTCAATTTTTATCCCAAGCCTGGATGCTCACGGTTTTCCATTGAACCCAAAGGATATCACAATTGCCCCTGTGATAATTTGCAAGGAAATTAAAAGAAAAACTAGTGATTGAAGACTCATGTGGCTTTTAATGCTTTTCAATGGAATATATTTTCCAAATGAGTTTCCCTTACTTTATAGTATAGTTATTGAGGAAATTCAGCAAAAGCTTTCTGAAAAAGTGGTAGTTTAGTTAATCCCTCCAAGGTTGTTTTGGTTATTTTTTTTGGGGGGGGGAAGGGTTGTTTGTTTATTTGTTTGAATAGCTATCAGTGATCTTGTGGAAACATGGAAACGATCCACAGCTTTGAAATGTATTGTCATGAGGAGATTCTCAGCCTTATTATAAAACAGCCTTTATGGTGCAGGAATAAAATGAAAGGAAGTGTTGATTACAGATACTAATGGTGGAAGTAGAAGGTCTAGCTTCAAACTTATCCTTTGAAGAAAATAAGATTCATTTCTGTTGGTGCATTTAATAAATTGTCCCATTTATCTTAATACCAAACAAGCAGTTTATTTTTATTTGTAATAAGCTTAGGTTTTAGAAAGCACACAAATGAGAGAGTGAGGAGTTTTTGGAGCACATCGTCAGGACACTCAGAATGAGAGGGAACTCTCATTTAAGTTTCCCAGGACAAAGGAGTAGGCTTGAAAAACTGGATTCAGCAAAAAAAAAAAAAAAAAAAAAAAAAAAAAAAAAAAAAAAGGAGGAGAAAAAGGTGAGAAAAGAGACCCTTGTCAGGAAGAGGGCACCAAGTTACCACGTGGGAAAAGCTTCCTGGTTTCTTTTTTTTTTCCCTCTTTTCTCCAGCAAAGCAAATGTTTCCCATGTTAGAAAGGCCAGTAAAACAATTTGAGGAAAACCTGTGCTTAAGAAAAATGAGAATAAAATAGGGAATGCATAGATACCTTAAATGCTAGTAGGTCTCCAAGCACTTTATGTGTAATCGGAGTGACTGCCAGAAATTCGTGAAGTAAACCAGACTTCAGAGTTCTAGAGATGAGTTTTTTAGTTTATTTTACTTTTCAAAATGAAGATTGAATCTTAAAAATTGAAAAGCTGTGAGTTTCACAGCAGTTTCAGCCATCAACCACCAAAATAGTAATAATAATAATAATAATGTGAGCACTTATGAAGAAATAAATAATCATTACGAACCAACTTGAACTCACTGAAAATGAATGCAAAAGTCAATTTGCAAGGGAGACAATGCCCCATTGTGAGACCTCCTGACCTGACCCTGGGGTGCAGGTGTTGAGCTGACAACTGGAACAGAGATTGCGGGCATAGAGGAACAGCTAGCCATTCCACTGAACAGTCAGGTAACTGTGGAGGAAAGAATAAGGAACGGAATAACACTGGCTGAAGACAGAGTCCATATTCAGATGGTGGGAAGAGGAAGGATGAAACAGAAGAAACGGATGGGGCAAAGAGCAGTGAAGTGAGTCTCACAATCTAAGGGAGAACTGTTTTTAAGCATGGTAGGTTGGGCTTGACTCCACAGCCTGGTAGTTAACTAACTGGCCACATGGCCAATTGCAATTTGAGTCCCCACCCCAGCAGCCTGAGAAACAAACACACCAATGCATGCGCATGCATGTCCAAAGTCCTGACAGGATGGAGACGTGGAGGAAAAGGGACTCTCCGCCATTTTGTGTTACTTTCTCCTCCTCCGTCTTTCTCTATCTCTCTGTCTCTTTCTAGTGAGCTCAAGTGCATTTTGGCAATTAAAAAGAAAAATGAAGAAAACGAATGGCAAGTTGATCTAATGTCTGACCCTACAGGGGATGAAAGAAAATAAGGACTGAGTGAAGGCCATTGGCAGTGAGTACTTAGCTAGGTGAAAGGAGCCCTGGCCCCGGCCCCTCTGTCCTCTACCCTGACCTCTCACACAGGTGTCCACTGCGCCTGAGCCCTTCTGTGTGTCTGGCTATGTGGGACTTCAGAATTCCCTGCACAAACAACCCTCAGACTCTTAACTGACTCTGTCTTCCTGAAGCTGGTAGCTAAGAGAAAGCTCTTGGTCGGGGGCCATTTCATTGCATCTAACCCTGTGGGCTGTACCTCACAATATGTGAGAGGCCGGTCAAGAAAGCAGGAAGCTGGGAGGGGGAAGGGCAGGACACCAGGTCTGGTTGTGCCAGTGCGACCACATTTCAGAATCACCCTCCAAGGGCTCTGAAAGTTCTAGATCATCACCTTCCTGATCTCCATGCAAGTATATTTGTCAAAGTGAAAGAGTGGAACTTATTTTTTAACAATTCATTAGCTTGATTTATAACTTTTAAATATGCAGGCATGATAGGTCGTTACATCTTCCCTGGTCCACAATTTAGGAAGCTGTTCAAGGGGTCAGCCTAGTTATTGGGACCAGGGGTCAGGGTGGGCATACAGAATGCTTTGTAAGTCAGGTGCATGATATTAACATTGAAGATCAGGTGAAGAGTCAGGCATGGTGGTATACACCTGTAGTTCCAGCTCCTTGGGAGGCTGAAGCAGGAAGATGGAAACAGCTGTTTTTAAAAGAGAGAAAGTAGGAAGGGTAAGAACTTTCATGGACCTTACGGGAATCAGAAGGTGGCATGGTGGTAAATACAATGCTCTGGGAGGCTGACCCATCGGGAAAGGTTCCCATTTCATATCAAGAAACCTCCCTGAGTATGGCAGGAAGACGTATGCCCCTGATCTGAGGCTGACTACACCTTGGTGGGTCACAGTGTCAAGAACCTATTGTGTGCTCTCTTCCCCTACCTCATGTCTCTCTTGCTATGCAAGTGTGTGTATAGATATACACACACACACACACATATTTAAAGTTGAGCCTCACAAACAAAGAGAAAAATATTTATCAAAGCCTTCTTGAAATGAAGCACCACATGACAAGTTATGTCTGTCTCATTCTCCTCAAGCTCCTCAGCACCTGGTCAAGTGACTGACACTAAATACATTAGTGAATGTGGCAACACAAATAAAAGGAGACTTCAGAGCCACCACATTGGAACAGAAAAGTTGCCATCTGCAAGGTCAAACCTAGGAAGGAAGGGAAAGGAAGCAAACATCAGGGTGCTTCCTCTAAATTTGCACAAATATTACACATGATTTCAGACAATTGGGAATTCGTCCTACAGAAGAGAACCTTACTGAGGGATTCATATGATCAGATAATGGTTCTATCATTCCAGATCTAAAACTGTGATAGTGTCTCAAAGGTCTTAATGACTGGAAAACTACATTATTGGAATGATCCCTGCCATTGGAGATACTGAGACAGAATACATAATGCAATCTGTCAGATGTTCTAGAAAAGAATTCTATACTGAGAGGCTGGTCTAGACAGAGTAAAAGCTAATATTTCTTTCAAAATTAAGATATTTTCCTTCTTCAATGTGACTATATTACATACATCTGGCAAGTCCTTTAAATCTAAGAAGTAGATCTGCCACTGCTGTAAACAAAACCATAGGATCATTTGTGGCAGGGGCGTGTCTCTCTTAAGGAAAGTACTTGGGCATCTCTGCAGTGGGCTGAGCTCTTGCCTTTGAGGACAGATACTAATATTGAAGATCAGGTGAAGAAGTCAGGCATTGGTGGGATACGTCTGAAGTTCCAGCTCCTTGGGAGGCTGAGGCAGGTGTCTGAACAAGGCGGCAGGCCTGGGCACCATCTCCTACTGCTGATGGACTTCAGCTCTTGCTGAAAGCCAGCTTTATCTCCACAAAGCCCACAGGAGATGGAACTTTTAAAAAACTCTTTATCGCTTCAATAGTGACATGTTAATATTTTGTGTTTCAAAATGAAAGCTTGTGCTTGAAATATAAAATAGCTCATTTCTGAGATCCTAAAAATACTGACCAATAGAATTTCTTTTTACTTACGGATCCTTAAATCTGGCACAGATCTGTATGACACCTTAATTTTTTCACTCATTGGGCAGCCTCTACTGAGTACTCATCTTGTGCTGGACTTTTTGCCGAATCCCACGGGTCTGGTTTGGAAGTGCCTCCTCAATGTTCTGTGTTAAAATTTGGCAAACCTTCATAATGGGATTAAGAGGGTGGAACGTTAATCCCACTGTGGTGTTGAGAGGTAGGGCCTGTAGGAGAAGAGGAAACTCTGGGTGGGACCCCCACGGTTGGACCTCACAGGAGATCTAGACAGACGCATGCGAGCCCTTGCCCCGTCATTACCATGTGATGCTTGCACCATCTGCCAGCAAGACGCCATCACCAGATGTGGCCCCTGGACCTGTGAGCTTAGTAAATCATTCTTCTTACAAATCACCCAGTTCCAGGTACTCAGTTATTTAGCAACAGAGAACAAACTGAATAATCATGTTCTAGAAAAAGCAGCTATCAAGACTTCCCACCCTCATGGAGCTTATATTACAGTTGCAAAAACAGAGTAACAAATAATTATACAACTTAATGACTATGTTAGATGCCACACACATTGGCTTTCAAAATACCTTTTTTTTTTTTTTTTTTTTAGGTTTCTGGCATAGGGTGCATCTTCTCAGGATTTGGGGCACATGCACCTGGCACGAGTTTTAAGCTACCAGGTCTGGGACTCAAACTATGGTCAGCCATGTGGGAGTACAGCATCTTCACCACCACTCCACCTGCTGGTCCCTCAGAATACATTTTTAATTCAATTTACTTCAGTTGTCATTGATGGATGCTTAAATATGTGTACCAACACCTTCACCTGGAATGTAAATATAATCCTTTCAGAGAGTGTGCTAATACACAGGGTGACCATGAAGACTGATTCTACCATAGAAGATCCTCACTGTCCCTTCATGTTAATCGTTTTATACTCACCACATGATGGATATTTTAACTTCATAAATTTGTTTTAATTTTGTTGTTTTGTTGTTAGCCATAAATTACGGATGCCTCTACAGTAATCAGTTTTCTTTCCCAAACACAAGAAGTTTATTCAAGTTAGTCAGACTACTCTTAATTAGCTTCAGGGTGAAGACAGTGTAGCACCTAAAGTTCTGAGTGTATGGAATTTTATGTGCAAGAGCCAGCATATATATTTTTTCAATATATTTTTGTAATTATGATTTACATGTAATCAGTACACATTTTTGTAGTACAAAAGTCATCTTTAAAAAGCATATATATGGGGGAATCAGCAGTTAGCATAATGGCTATGTCTCTGGACTCCCACGTAGTTGACCGCGGTTCGCGTCCCGGACCTGGTGGCTTAAACTCACGCTGGGCACGTGTGCATGTGTGCCCAAGATCCTGAGAGGAGAATGGAGGAGAAGGGATTGCGGCGTGGCCATCCCCCTTGGGGGTGGTGTGATTTCTCGCTGTCTCTCTGTATCTCTCTGTCTGGTGAGCGCATGCGCACTATAGCAAAAAAAAAACTGTAAAAAAATAAAGCATATATATGGCACATAATTAACAAGTCGAGGATATAAACGTAGTCACCACCTTCCACATTTAACATGTTGTGAACATTCAAAACCCACTCCAGTGGTCATTCTGCAAGTAAGTACTGAATTGTCTATGTTACTCTTTACTGTGAGATACAGTTCTAAAAAAAACCATATTATTCAAAATCAGGCAATGTACAATCCCATAAATTAACAAAGATACTCTTAACATAGCCAATGAAAGAAGAATTTGTAATTTCCATGTAGAGAACTATCAGAGATAAAGAGTTTATAATATGAAAAAATATCTGTGGGTATCAATCATTGGGTCAGATAAGAGAGATAGGTAAAATTGCACATAACAATAGTTCATTTGGAAGAGATAGAAAAAGAATACTTTTACTCACACAGTCTGAGTTCTTAGAAGCCCAAAGTACTGTACTGTACATAAAGAAATAAGTCTTCAAAAAAAAAAAAAAAAGATAAACAAAATTGGAAAGAGATGCTTAAAACTGAAAACATGGCAAAATTAGTGATTTGGTGATTAATGGGCTTTACTAAGTTCATGATTTTAGCCTTTTTTAAAATTCATACCAACAAAAGATTCAGCTGTAATATTTTGGACTTTTTCTCTATTTTCTAGTTTTATACAATGAATAATTGTTACAATAAACATATAACTTGAAACCTATGGAGAAAACTGTTTATCAAATCATTGGTGGATTTATATTTAAACCTGCTTGTGTGTTATATTGTTGAAACTCCATTTAGTCTCGACATTCAATGTTATTACCAATGTATGTGCACTTACCCTTATTTTTTTTTTCTAGTTGTTCTGTGTTCTATTTTTTCTCTCTTTAGTTTTGCTGTATAATAGTCCCTTAAGTATTCCAAAAGAACTGGTTTTATTTTGGTGAATTCCTTTACCCTTTGTTTATCTGGGATTGAGTTTATTTCTCCTTCCCACTTGAAGGCTAATATTGCAGGGTATAGTACTCTTGGTCAAAATCGCTTTTCTTTCAGAGTTTTAAATATATCTTCCCTTTTTATCCTTGCCTGCATTGTTTCAGCTGAGAGATCTGATGTTAGTCTAATGGGGTAAATTTTGTAGTAACTTGGCATTTCTCTCTTGCCTTTTTTAGAATTTTGTCTTTGATTTTTACCAATTTTGCTATAATATGCCTTGGAGAAGATCTTCTTATATCTATTAGGTGCCCTTCATAGCTTCTGGATTAGGATATCTGCATGACTCTCTAAATTTGGAAAATTTTCATCTAATATATTATGAAAGATGTTTTCTATGCTTTTACCTGTATCTTCACCTTCTAGAATACTTATTATGTGGATATTTGGTCATTTAATGGTGTCTAGGATCCCTGTATATTTTCTTCATTTTTTTTTTTTTTGAGAGAGATTTTTACTACAGGTGTGTGATCTCACCAGAGAGATAGACAGAAAATGAGAAATCATCCCCTAGGGGGATGATCATGCCACAATCT
>NW_006159840.1:1902182-1917370 GCF_000334495.1 Tupaia belangeri chinensis | reverse complement strand
CCTCCGTTCTCTCAGTATTTCGGGCACACCTGCACATGTGCCCGGTGTGAGTTTTAAGTGGCCAGGTCTAGGACTTGAACTGTGATGGACTACATGGGAGTCCAGTGATGTAACCATTATGCCATCTGCTGATTCCATTGTCCTCATTTTTAATGGTTATTCTATTATTTTCAGTTGTTTGGACTAAGTTGGAGGTTTCTCTTAAAGGTCAGAGATTCTTTCTTCTGCATGGTTGAATCTGCTGTTGATACTTTCAAGGAAGATTTTGATTTCCTGCAATATATTCTCTACCTCCAGAAGTTCCATTTGATATTTTTCAGTATGTCTATGTCTTTATGAAGTTATTCCATAATATGGAAGGATTTTCTCACTTCCTGTCATTGGTTCTCTGTTTTCTCTTGCATCTTGTTGAATATTGTTATGATGAATATTCTAAATTTTTTCCTAATATGTTTATGATCTCTTGTATTTTATCCATTGTTGGTGAGGAGTGATGATCCTTTGGAGGCGGGTAGCTATTTCCTAATGTTCGCCTATTTCTTTGGGCTGTGCTTTGAAGTTTAGTCCTGTAGTGGTATACTCACTTCTCCCTGCTTTTTTGGAGTATGTTTCTGTAGCTGTGTGCTTCTGCACTTCTTTATGCCATGCATAAGCTCTGCACCAATTTCCCACCTCTATTGTGTGTGAAGTGTGGAATCTGCAGTAGGAGTTCAGGGTTTAGGTATCCAGAGTTTCTCTCCTTTTACTGCTAATGCAGTTATGGGGAAAGAATTCCTCTAGCATCTATTTTCAGGTGTTTTGTTCTTGTATGTCCAAACCCAACTGCTCCCAATGAGGATGGAGGTTGTGCTGACATAATGTGAGCTGGTGGACAACTTCACACAGCACACCATGTTGGCTGGAGAGCCCCTCCTCCCCCACAGCAACAGGGTACGGGTCCCTGCTGACGAGCTCGAGCTGAGTGGCTTGGCTTGGGCCTGCCTGTTGTCCTTCTACCTCTGGGACTGCAGGGTCTCCCTGTTGTTCCTTCTTCCTCTCTCAGCATTCTTTTTGTTAAGCTACATCACAGAATGGAAAATAGTTTTCAGTGCCTAGGGTCTTGGTTTAGAGGTAGCCTTTCAAGGTGGAATTGGTGGCTACTTAGCTCTGTCAGTTGCTTTATGTACTATCTGAGTGACAAAAGAAAGTGTCACCTCTAACATTATGTAGTTGCTACAAACAGAATGCAAAGCCTGTTTCCTTCCCTCCAATAAAGTGATCAGCTCCCACTAATCAGTATTTTGAGTCATGGGCTCTCTTCTTGGAAATCTTTGTGAAATATTTGTTTTTAAACCACATCTTGTTTGACATAATCATCCATCTGTTGACTGTGTACTCAAGTGGAGCCCTTCCTATGTGTTATGGCTGACTCAGAGGCTAAACAGAAGGTATATTAAGCAGTTGCTAACTATCCCTTTTGTCAGAAATTACGGTTAGACTTCCTCTGCGTGTTTGGATAAGTAGATGTGTTTGGTGATCTGGAGCTTAATGTATTTCCATTATCACCTCTATTCACTCACTTTGTGAATGTAGATATGTAAGGAATACAATCTGAAATGAACAGTGAGATGTTAAAAAAAATCTTCCTGCTAGTTCATAGGCAAAAATGAGTCATAAACATTTATGATAGCAAATAAAAATACCAAATTGCTTATTAATCACTTTAGATTATTATAGTAAGTGAATAAATTAATAAAAAGGCAATAAAGTTAAAGCCTTAATGTTTACTATTCATACTTTTCTAGTCATATATGACCTGTATGTGTGTGTGATAAATGCAAGATGTATAAGGCTGCTTGCTGCTGGTATAACACAGCATGCTGTCGTACAACCATTTTTTAATAAGTAGGAGTACACCCTAAAATTATAGTGTAATATATAAGCCAATATAGGTAGATATAGATAGATATAAATATAGATATAGATAGATATATTCTGGGAAATCTGTCCTTAAGTGATCTTGTCAGTGTGTGAAAAATATACAGTGTACTTCTATAAACCTAATTGGTATATCCTACTGCACACATAGGCTCTGTAATATAACCTATTGTTCCTAGACTACAAACCCATACAGCATGTTACAGTACTGAATGCTATAGGCAATTGTAGCACGATGGTAAATACCTGTGTACCTAAACATGCCTACACATAGAAAAGGTACAGTTAAAGCTCAGTATGAAAGATGAAAATTGGTGCACCTCTATAGGTCACTTCTCATAAATGGAACTTGTGGGATTGGAAGTTGCTCTGGGTGAGCCAGAGAGTGAGTGGCCAGTGAACATGAAGGCCGAGGGCATGACTGTGCATGGCTGCAGACTTTATAAACACTGAGCACTTAGTCTACACCAAGTTTACTAAAATATTTTCTTTTATTCAACTAGTTTTACCATGTCTTTTTTGACTCTATAAACTTATTAATTTTTTAGCCTTTTGACTTTTTTGTAATAACACAGCTTAAAGCACAAACATTGTGCAGCTGAACAAAAATATTTTCTTTCATTATATCACTTTATAAGCTTTTTTCTATTTTCATGTTTCCTTTTTTCTCTTTTAAACTTTCATTAAAAACAAAGACACAAACACACACATTAGCCTAGGCCCTCACAGGGTCGGGTTTGTTGATATTGTTATCTTCCACCTCCACATCTTGTGTAACTGAAAGGACTGTGATGATCAGAACAACACAAGATTAAATCAAGCTTGAGAGAAGATGATGCCATCAAAAGACGTGATAAATGCATGAGGTATAAGGCTGCTTGCTGCTGGTATAACACAGCATGCTGTCGTACAACCATCTTTTTAATAACTAGGAGCACACCCTAAAATTATAGTGTAATATGTAAGCCAGCATGTAGTATAGTATAATATGTGAACCAGTACCGCAGTTGCTTATTATATTGTGGTCAAGTGTTATTCCTGCACATAATTATAATTGCATGTGCTATACTTTTATACAACTGGCAGCACAGGAGGTTTGTTCATCCTAGCCTCTCCACACACCCACACACAGGCGAAGAGTGCTTCGCGCCATGATGTTAGGAAGGTGTGACATCACTAGGCAATGGGAACTTTTCAGCTCCACTGGGATCTCATGGGACCTTCCTCTTAGGTGTGGCCCATCACTGGACGCTTATCAGGGGTGTGACTGTACACACACACACATGCAGTCACACTTGATTATCTGTTGTTTAGCATATTATCACAGTGATCTCAATTACTCAATTGATACTGGACTCTTTGAGCAAAATGTTTCCTAAATATTAATGATTGGAGAAAAGACGTGTTTCTGGGAAAACAACAGAACAACCACTTCAGGAACAGTCTCAATTACTCTGGCCCTTCAGAAACTCTCAAAAACAACTACCATTCATTGGGAGGCTACTGTTTAATAAGGAACTGTGGTCTATGTGTGTATGTTTGCGTGTGCATGTGTGTATACAAATATGTAGCCAAGTACATGTTTACTCTTTATAACAA
Organism: Tupaia belangeri chinensis; assembly: GCF_000334495.1. Taxonomy (NCBI): domain Eukaryota; kingdom Metazoa; phylum Chordata; class Mammalia; order Scandentia; family Tupaiidae; genus Tupaia; species Tupaia belangeri. The sequence continues at coordinate 1,913,854 of NW_006159840.1, read as the reverse complement.
CCCCATCTGTTAAATCTCTCCCTTTTCACAGGTAGTAAAGAAGGCTTTCGAATCCCTTGGCCCTAGCCAGCATGATAGGTGGTGGTGCAGATGGAGAGTCCCTTCAGGCCCTTCTCCTCCTCCTCTTCATTGTTTTCCATGTCCTCCTGGCCCAGCTACCTGGGAGTGGGGCTCAGTGGAACAGGCTGGACTGACAAGACCCTCCCATGGCTGGGTAGAGAAAAGAGGTTCTGGGATCCCAGCAAGAGAAAGGGGAGGAGAAAGTGGGATAGCAAGAGAATGGTAGTTAGGAAAATACTATTTCTGGGCTAGCCACCCAGATTCTAGACTCGTTTAAGGAGATTCTGTATCTTGATACACGTGTTATGCCTCACACATTCTAGATTGTATACACGTCCTTTGTTCATGCTGGTGTTTCCAAACAGTGTATTCCTCAGTCCTGCTAGACTTGTGAAGTCTTTGAAGGCAACATTGGACTTCGTTTTCTTCAATACCACACCAGAAGTGGTGCTGGATGCAGCACAGATACTTAGTTCATTCCCTCAGCAATTTTTTTCAAAGAAGGATTTTTGTAGAAAGTTAAGATCCTTGGTGTAGTCCATATTATAGTATTCCATATAATGATTTCAAGTGAGTCAGAACTTCGCCTTTATCCATAACAAGTAATGATTCATCTTCTAATACAGATGAGGCTGGAAAGATGTGGTCATGTCCCTCCACATGAACTTCAAAACCCACCATCCAAGGGCCAGCCCTGTAGCCTAGTAGCTAAAGGAGCCAGATTTCACATGGCCAACCAAGCTTCAAATCCTGGCCCCAGCATCTTGAAAAATACCCTTGAGTGTATGTGCATGTGTTCCCCAAGTCTTCACAAGATAAAGAAAGAGAGGAGATTATAGTATGACCATGACCCACTGAAAGGTGTTTTCTCTCTCTACCCCATTTCTCTGTCTCTGGTAAATATACACTCCCTCTGTAAATTAAATATATATATATATAAGGAATTAAGATAAAAAACAATTGGACCTGCTCCAAGTCATAGTGGTTATGATGGCTGGATCCCACATGACCAGCTCTGTTCAAGTCTCAGACCCGGCAACTTGGGAAATGCTGGGTATGAGTGTGTGCAGAATCTCAAAAGGATTTGGAGGAGATGAAGGAGAAGAGGTTGCAGTGGGACCATTCCCCATGGAGAGTGGCTTTCTCCTCTCTGTCTGTCTCTGGTGAGCTCATATACTTTCTAGCCAAAATAAGCAAACAAACAAAAACTGCTATCTGAGGAAACTACGAGCTTTTAATTGATATAGTACCTGCTGAAGCCAACACATTACTTGTTTTTTTCTGATAGTGGAAATAATTTAACCTAACATTGATTTCTTGCAGCTTGTTTTTGTTTGTTTTTTAATGGCTCTGGACAACCTGTCTTTTAATTGGTGGTTTTAGACTACTGTGTTTTTTTTTTTAATAGTTTCTCTAGGGTTTATCATTTTCATTTTTACCTAATCCATTTCCACTCACAAAGAGCACCATACCAATTCATTTATAGTGAACTGAGCTCATCAGAGCTCTCGCTCCGCCGCTCCCACCCCTTGCTGTCCATCACCCTCATCTCTGAGCTGTAAGCACTTTGTTCCTGGTATTTATTTAAACAAACCGTTCTTTCCACCGAAGAGAAAGAAAAATAAAAGATAGTACTTACCTTCATTTAGTCGTTCTCCCAGCGCTCTTCCTTTATTGGTTAGACCCAGATCCGATTGCTAGGTCATTTCCTTAGCCGAAAGAACATCTCTTAACATTTCTTGCAGAGCAGGTGTAGAGAAACTTCTCAGTCTGAACTGCAGGGCAAAGAAGAAAGTGCTCACGATAAATTGCTGCAGCTTTTGTCTAAGAAAGTTTTTTAATTTCTCCTTCACTTCTGAAAGATAATTTTGCTAGTCATACAAGTCTAGACTTCTGGTATTTTTCTTTTAAATATTTTCATTCACTCTCTTCTTCCTCGCATGGCTTTTAATGAGAAATTTTCTGTAATTCTTATTTTTGTTTCTCTATATGTAAAGTGGTTTTTGTTTGTTTATTTTCCATATGCTTTCTTTCAAGATTTTTTTTTTTCTGTAGCTTGACTATAATGATATGCTTAATTCTCAAGTTTTTGTGCTTGGTGGGGTTTTTTTTAGCTTCTTGGGCTTGTATTTTGGTGACTGCCATTAATCTTACAAAATGTTCTCCTCAGATAATCTTACAAATCGTTACCTCAGATATTTCTTCAAATCCATTCACCACCACCACCCACTTTTTTTTTTTTAAGATTTTTGCTACAGGGTGTGTACACTTACCAAAGAGACAGAGAGCTAGAAACCACCCTCCACCCCACCCCCCCAGAAAGAATGGTCCTTCTCCTCCAGTCTCCTCTCAGGATTTTGTGCAAGCACACACATGCACTCAGTGTGTTTTAAGCCACCAGGTCTGGGACTCGAACCACAGTCAACTGTATGGGAGTCCAGCAACATAAACATTACACCATCTTCTGGCCCTCTAATCCATTCCCTCTTTATTCTCTTTCTGGTATTTCAGTTATGTGTATGTTACATCTTTTAAACTTTTCACAGTTCTTGGACATTGTTATATTTTTTTTCTTTCATTCATTCTTTTTTCTTTGCAATTCAGCTTGGAAAGTTTTTATTGACTTTAAGAGTGCCCATCATCAAATTTATAGTAAAGCGTTTTTTATTGCTAGCATTTCTTTTTAGAGTTTTCATCTAATATCTTTCTTGCCTTTTGGCATGACTTGTAGTTTTTGTTGAAAATTGGGCACATTACAGGGACATGGAAAGTGGATAAATGGACCGTTAGCATGAAGACACATGTTAATCTACTGGGAGCTGGCCATGCTGAATGCGTGCTGCTGTACTGGAAGGTACTGGCAGTTTCAAATTCTTCTAGTGTCCTTTCTTTATTTTTATTTTAATTTTTTCTGTCTTGGCTTTGGGTTTCCTAAAGTTCTATTCTCAGACAGTCTGTGCCTTACAGCTTTTTCAGCTATTATCCCCTGTTATTTTATTGGATTCCTGTTGGTATGATGGTAAGGCATGAGATGTGTGGGGAAGAATGTTCTATAATCTTCCAGTTAAATCTCTGTCTTTTAGTGAGTCGATTTCTTGGGACAGAGACACAGCCTTTCCTCCTCCCTCCTACCTCCTACCCCCACCTGGGTGCAGTGTTTTCAGTGTTTCCTTGAAACTCTGACTTTTGTTGACTGCTTATCCCCTTAAGTTGAAACAAGCAGGCTGGGATGAAAGAACACCCTTTACCCAGAGCTCTGAGGTAGGTGTTGGCAAAACCCTTCCCCTGGAAAGCAGATCTTTGTTACAGAGAAGGCTCTGGTCCTATTTTCCAGTTACATCTCCTTTTCCCTCAGAGCCTTAGGAGGATCTTCAGCTTGAGCCCATGGTGCTTTTTGGAGGTAAAGACCAGAAAAGTCCCTAGGACCTCAGCTCCCAGGATTTCTCTCTCCTGGCAACCCACTGGTCCTCCAGCAGTTCATGACAGTTTCCGTTTACTGCTCTACCGTCTGTGGCTCCAGTGGCTGCTGCTCCAGGTGAGCAGATCTCAGCTGTGACTCCCCGGACTCACCTCTCTCTTCAGTTCTGGGGAGGTGCTTTGCTCTGTGATGTCAGCTCTATGAGGATTCCAAGAACAGTTGTGGAGTTTCAGTTTGCCCAGATTTTTATTGTAAAGGTGAGAGTAATAATTTCTTAGTGCTTTCTATGTCAGAACTGAAAAAAGAAGTCCTGACCTTTATTTTAAAACTTCCTATAGCCATGTCTTAGATAGCTACTTCTTCATAAACAAAGGAAGTCTTATAAGATAAAGGACAGTCATTAGAAGTGGGAAGGCCATTTATATTGCTAGCAATAAACTCTACTTTCTTTTTTTGTTTGTTTGTTTTTACGTCTTGTTTACAAAGCATCTTGCTTTCTTTCATATGTATTTAAAATAGCTGTTTGAAACTAACATTGTGCTCTGAGTTTAGAGCACTTATCCAAGAGCATGTACCTAGCTAATCAGAGCAGAACCAGAGCTTCAACTAGGCCAAAACCTGTTTTAGAACATACGGAATCCCCAATTTTGACATTTCCCGTCTGTAATCCATACCTCCAATTACTGTTTTCAAGTGGTGACAATAGCTATGGGCTATTCTTTTGATAAAACTGGAGGAACTGATTTTATATGGTAATCATATGCTCAAGGTGAGACTTCTGCTGAATTTTTAAAGAAGATTTAAATGTGTGCCCAGTTTGACATAAACAAGCTGCAGAGCAGTAGAGGTTGAGGAAAGAGAGTAAATGAAGAATTAGACCTTCAGGGAGTTGAGGGGAAGGCGATGAGGATGGATGGAGAAAGACTTACTGCGCGGAGAAACACTTCCTCATTCCCCCTGGAGGAGTGCAGAGAGGTGGGTACAAGGGAGCTAGTCGCTGGGAAAGAATCTGAAGTTCAGGGCTGCTGCACTTCACTGTTGTCCTAGGCTGGGGGAGAGTATGGTACACAATTTGTTGTGGATCTGCACCTGGAAAAGGAAGGGAAGGGTACAGGACTTGAGAGAGGAAGGAAGGAAACTGTAACATAGGCCTAACAAAACCTCGGCCTGCCAGCAGCGAGATTTGGAGCAAGTATTGCCTGTCAGTAGCCATAGCAGGGCCTTTGCACTCCTGAGAGGACACTCAGGGTTTGGGTGTCCTTGGAAGGGCATGACCTCAGGTGAGGCGTCTCTCAGCTGGGGAAGAACAGTTCTCTGGAGGCCCTTCTGCTGACTGTCCTCCTGCATCTCAGCTTCAGTCCTTCTACACAGGGCATTTGGGTAGCCCAGCACCATGTTGACACCAGTGTTTAGTTTGGGGGCTTGTGTCAGGTGACGTGGTATTTTGAGAATGACGTGCATGGGAGCTGATTGAGAAGAGTAGTCATTGTTTGGAAGAGCCCTATGGGAAGGGGAGAGGGTGCTGGCCAAAGACAAGAGGCAGGGACAGGCTACACCAAGGGCCTAAGAGACAGTAGCCGGGTATGCAGTGGCACCACCTCAGCAAGGATACTGTTCCAGGGAGATGGTGCAAATGCTTGGTAGAGAATCACCTACCCTCTCAGGCTGCACAGTCTGTGAGTGGCAGAACGGGAGCAGGAGGAGGAAAAGCAAAATGTGCGTGTGTGCAGACCTGGATGCTGGGTGTGGCGAGGCAGGTTCAGGAGAAGGTCAAAGGAAGCATGGGTTAGACACACCAGTGACAGCTTCCCATGTAAGATCAAGGTGGGAGAAAGCAACAGGTCAGAAAGAGGTCATTCAAAGGCAAAGCATATGAGGACTGGCATAGGTCAAGGCCTCTGGGGATGCAGAGGGCTTGGGGAGCAGGAGACCCTGTCACCAAGCCAGGCGAGAGAGTGACCCCTGGTAGGTGACTCATTCATGAAGCACCTGCTGTTTGGCACCTTGTACTCACCAGGCACTTTCTAGGCCAAAGTGATGCATCGGTAATGGGAGCAAATCCCTTCGCTCCTGCACTTCGTCTTCCAGTTCTGAGAGAAATACAATAAAGTAAACGTGGCACCCAGACAGTAGAAGATGGTAAGGGCTCTGAGAAAAATACCAGCAGGATGGGGGAGTCAGGTTCGAAGGGTGAAAACAGGCTGTGATTCCTCACTGGGCGGTCCCACAGGCCTCCCTGAGAAGGTGGAGGTGGGGAGCACACCGTGCAAACTCGAGGACAAGATTTTTCCTGTCAGAAAGAGCAGCATTTGCGAAGGCCTGGAGTGAGCAACCTGCCTGGCCCAGTCAGGAGTGGAAGATAAGCCAGTGTGGCCGAAGTGCAGCCAGAGCAAGGGAGAGCGCCTGAGATCTGGGCAGACCGTGTAGGCCACGGCCAGGACTTGGGCTTTCACTCCTAGTGCGCTGGGAAGCCTGTGGTGGATGGCGCGATTCCAGAGCACGCGCCGTAGCAGGATCTGCAACTGTTATCTCAAGACAGACTGGTGGGGCAGGCAGGTGGGGGGACAGTGATCACAATGCGGCTGAGGTAGATGGCCCTGCCTTCAGAAGGCAGTCAGTGTCTGTGTTAAGGGTACACCCTGTGGAAGGAATCTGGAGGGAAAAAATAAATAAAAGCACAACAGCACCATCAACACCTGTTTGTGAAGCCTGTATTTGTCAGGTCATTGTCTCCTCATCACCTCAGCACCTACAGTAACCTTAAAGAAAGAAAAAAAGAATTATTTTAGTTAACTTTATTTATTTACTTATTTTAATTGGACCAGAAAAGACAGACTGAGAGAGAGAAAGTAAGAAAGCAAGCCACCAGGTCCAGGACTCAAACCACAGTCAGCCATGTGGAAGTCCAGCACCCCTAACCACCACGCCATCTGCTGGTCCCATAACTTTTTTTTTTTTGGTAGAGATTTTTGTCTAGGGCGTGTGTGCTCTCCACAGGGAAGATAGAGAGAGACAGAGACAGTGGGAGGGAAAGTGAGAAATCCCTCCCCAGGTAGAGGAGAGGATGGCCATGCTTTAATCCCTTCTTCATTCTTCTCCCAGGATTCTGGGCACACACGCACATGCAACTGACATGAGTTTCAAGTCACCAGGTGCAGGACGCGAATCACAGTGGGCCATGTGGGAGTCCAGTACCGTAACCACTATTACCTGCTCGCCCTGACTTTTTCCCTTCTCCCTACTACATTTCCAGTTTTGTTATTTGGGAGCTCCGTAAGCTCCGTTTCTCTCTAGGTCTGCCTGTCTTCCACACCGGTGCTCCTGTGTTGAGCACAGTTTGTAGACACCCTTCCAGGGTCTTCTTAAATATCTAGACCCCTTACAAGTCTTTCCTTCTGACTGTGATGGATCTTTGAAAATACATGGAAATTTGCATTATGAAAAAACTGCACTTCCATTTCAACATTTTGCACCGAAATAAGCTCATACTTTAATTCCAGTTTTCCACAAACTTTTTAAAGTCCCTTGTAGATGCCATATCTATCATTTATTATATTTTCTTGCACCTACCAGGTGTCTCAGGAAATCATCTAGTCTTTCATGAAAGATGTTTACGTTTGAGTGATCACTGACATCAGTCCTTTCACTTATATCTTAAGAGAACGCTGGAGTGCAAATTCCAAAAATAAGCTAATTTTAAAATCTGCTTCTTATTTTACCTAGAATTAAAAAAAGTCAAAGCACTTTTTCTCAAATGTATTTGTTATAAGGACCACTTGTAAAAAAGCAATCCTGTGACCAACAGATAGCATGGTGGTTAAAGGCAATAGACTCCCACATGGCCAACCACTATCTGAGTCCTGGACCCAGAAGCTTCAAAATCACACCTGGCATGTGCACATGTATGCCCAAAATCTCAGGAGGAAAATGGAGCAGATTATGACATGGCCATTCCCCCTAGGAGGTGATTCCTCACTTTCCCTCTCTCTGTCTTTTTCTGGAAGTGTACACACCCTATGGCAAAAACCTTTAAAAAAAAAAAAAGTTTTAAAACTTAAAAAGAAAAGTAATTCTTTAAAATATTTAAAGGTAAATACAATTACTTTTTAAATACTATTTTTAAAATATGCCTAGATATAAATTGAGATTCAATCTCATCCTATGCTTGTCTGACTATAAGGGCCAAAGAAAATTTTATAAATTAAATATAAATGAAAATACAAAGGTCAGTATTTTATAAAAATTCAAAATGTTCAGATTAACTCTCTGAATTTAATATGGCAGTTGCTGTCATTTGCTGACACTGAACCACTGCGTGTTCCCGTCCCAGCAGGCCCATGGCCCTTTACTACGAGCTGCCTCCGTTCTCTTATCACTGCCCCCCGCCAGACTTCCCCTCGAACACACTGCCCCAGACCACGGGGCACTTCTTGCTGGGGATGCACCCTTTGTGGTCTGTCCACCTCTATTCTTTCCTCATTCATTCAGAAAACTGACTGACTGCTTTTTCCCAAAGAGATCGAAAGCATAAGACCTGATGTGATGCATAATTTGCATCGCAGATGTTGGTTGAACTGTGGCCAAAGGATGGAGAGTAAACTTTCAAATAATAATCAGAATAGCAACCCTGGAATGAAAAGCTCCTCAAAAAAATTTTCATCTTGCAAATCTTTGAGGCCTCCAGCAGAAACACACTCAGCTCAGGCCTAGCGTCTCCCTTTGGAGATCTAGCCTTCCTTCTCTACTCCATGGGGCATGCGTATAGTGACTAATTTAGTATGTTTTCCACCAACAGATTTTTTTTGAACTATTGCCAGGTAGTGATATTACCTGTTTACATTTTTGTTTCCATTTTAAAATTTTCCGTATTACTCAGTGACCATTTATGAACTGCTTTCTCATAGCATGAAATGCTGTGACATAGCAAAGACTAAAACTGTGCTTTGGCATTTTTACATGGACACAGAATTTGAGCATTGGAAATAACAGTCAAGGTTCTCCAAGAAACAGAAGCAACGGGGCGTCTGTATGTAGATACACACGCTGCACCACTTAATGGCAGGGTACATCTGAGAAACGCGGTGTTGGCAATGTCATCCCTGTGCAAATATCAGAAAATGAATGTACATAAACATGAAGGATACAGCCTACCACACACCTAGGTTGTATGGTGTGTAGCGCCTATTACACATGTACACGGCCTGTCATCCACCACTGTCGCTATGTGGCACGCGACTATAAGAGATTTATTAGGCAGACTGGCTCAGGTGTCTGTGAAGGACAAGGAATCCTACAGCCTGCCATCTGAAAACGAGTGTGATTCAGTCTGAGTCTGAAGGCCCAGGGAGGCCAAAGGCTTGAGAACCTAAGGGGCGATAGCACTGGTATTAGTCCCAGAGTCCAAAAGCCTGATGTCTGAGGCCGGGAGAAGAAGAATTGTCCCAGATCCAGAAGAGAGAAAATTCACCCCTCTTGGGCATTTTTGTGTTCAAAGAACTGGAGGGTGCCCATCCTCAGCCTGAGGGCAGATCTTCTTTACCCACTTTACCTATTCAGATGCTAGTCTCTTCTGGAAACACCCTCACAAACATAGCAGAAATCACATTTTACCAGCTACCTGGGCATCCTTTAGCCTAGTCACATAGATATATAAGATTAGCCATCATCCGCAGTCAGACTTCTCTCTAAAATATCCAGTATAACTATTCATTTAGTGTCTATGTGAGAGACTCCAATTATTAGCTACTAAGACGGTTTATTTCATTTTGATGTTAGTTTAATACTACCACCTAGAACAATGCACAGATCTAACCCCTCTTGCAAAGGACACGTTCAACCATGTGAAGATAAATTGCCACTCATCAGCCTGCCCTCCCCCAGACAGGCACTCTTAGTACTTTGAACCGTTCTTACATCATGATGCGGACTAATAGGAGAAACAGCTCAATAATTTCTTTTATATGTTCTCTGTGCAATGTGCAATTCAATTTCCTTAATAGAAACTTCAACAGATTATGTAATCCATAGTTCTTATCTCAAACAGGTTTTTTTATAACAATTTTGCTCCTAGTGTTAATATTATACATGACTACAGCAAAGTACTGTGCAATAATTCTATTGAAACGACATGGACAGAATGCATTTTAAATGATATTGAGCATTTATAAATGTAGGCACACATGTGTGTGTGATTTATTTACTTACTTACTTATTTCATTTTACGACTGAATAAAGAAAGTATGTAAGCTCAAAGAGGCTTGTATTGACCAGGTAGAACCAGAAAGTGCTGGCTACCAAGACTGAGTGAGTGCCAACACTCCCTCTTGGGGTCCTTCCATAAGAGGCCCTTCCCAAACCCAAATGCAGGATCTATGGGTCTTGACAAGGCTTCCTGGGAGAATCTGGCAAGATCAAAAACTCCAGCCGAATCCTGTGCAGGCATATCCAGGTTCCTGTCTCCATTGTTAAGTCTTGATGAGCGGACCCTGGTCTGGAAGGCTGGGAAACAGGGTGTGATAAATAAGTCAAAGCTGACGGTCACCAACCTCCCACCCAGGTCCTACTGAACCCTGCTCTACATTAGAGATAAGTGACATTTTGGGCATCTTTCTAAAGACCAACAGCAACTTGATGTCCTAAGGCCCCACGAAGGCCAGACCGTTGTTGATAGGGAAGAGCAAACTTGCCCAGAGGCACATGCAACTCCTTTCTAAAGAGTTTTAGTTGGAGACCAGGCAGCTAGTGCCTTTGAAGGCTGTGCTTTCCTGTGGTTGGCTGGGCATGTGTCTTACAGGTGCACAGTTGCGCCCTCCCAACGCCAACACTGGTGTTGATAGTCTTAACTGTCTGTGGGGACATATTGCACAGAGTGAGAATGACATTTTTGTGATTAATTCTTCCCAACAGCTGGCTGTCCCAACTCCTTGATTAAAGAGCTCCATCACTTCAGGATTCTTGGGGAAGAGCAGGTGAGTTGGCATCTCCAAGGCGGTGTCCACGTGTCATGAGAGATAGACACTAATGAGACAGTTTGGCTCTCTCCAGGGAGGCTGAGTGTGTCCGCTGACCCTCGGCACCCCGAGATAGGAAAGAAAGTCGTGCTAGAGAGATGTGTAAGGACACATTTTCCTCTTCTATCCATCAGACCTGACAGGATATTAATTGGTACATCTGCTATCTGCCAGAGTGTTTCATCTCAAGACGCAAGCAGTATGCAGGCGCTGCAGAGTGGCAGATGAGCAAACAAATAAATGCAGAGATGAATTATGTCTACAGAATCGATAGTCACAGACATCCCTGATTTGATGTCTATGGTTGCATGTACAAGCTCTTCTCTGCACATTCGCACAGTTTGTGTGTGATAGCTATAATTCACAGCTGCCGCTTCCTATATGAATGTATGGCTTATACAGAAGTAGACAAATGCTGTGTTATGCTCAGTGATGTATGTCATATTTAAAATGGCTGTACTAAGTAAAGAATTTGGGATACTAATTATTACATACAGACATACATACACATACCTTTTTGATGGCCAAAAATCATCTCTTGATCCTCGTAGAAGCATACTCAATATTAGTACATTAAATTAGTTGTCCAATTATCCTTAAAATACTTATACTAAATGTTGGCAACATGTTGGTCGATCTAATTTACTCTCCGCTACTGAGTTTTACTCCAAAAGACTGTCTTTGCCGACTGGCCAGAGCCAGACAGCTTGTAAGTGGAGATGTGGTTGCTTAGTTTTGTCAATGAGTTTTTAGTTTGTATGATTTCCTTTTGTGTGATTTGTGGCAAAGAATTCTTTTCAATAGGAGATTAAAACAGAAGAGTCAATTAGAGGAGGATAAGAAATTGGAATCATCTCCAAATCCTTGGGGATGACAAGCTATAATATGCCTTCTTTATTCCGCCATATTGTGAGTTTCCAGAATAGCAGGCACAAGTGTTTACTCGAATACAAGCAAAATCGGTTACATTGTATCGCCGATAAAAGTTGATAACCAGCTCCCTCAAATATACCTACATGTGAAAACACCTTTACCTCACAGCCATTTTGCAACAAAAACCTGAGAGACTTCTTAAAGCAAGAATCATTAGCTGACATTTCCACTCAGATAATGGAGCCTTTTCTTCTAACTTGTACCAATATTTGCAAATTGTTTCCATATTTGTTTTAGAGTCACTGGGTAAT
>NW_006159840.1:1884317-1901994 GCF_000334495.1 Tupaia belangeri chinensis | reverse complement strand
AAGAAGCCAACTTTAATCATCTCCTTAGATTTGCATGAAAGTCAGGCCACTTTACATTCTCCTAGAAATTTAATCAAGCCATAATCAAAATTAATATTACCCTGATTAGTTATGGTAATATAGTGGATCACAGCAATATTGGTCTCTGGTTCCTGAAAAAATACTTTTCTTTTTTTTTTCCCCTTCTTTCTTCATTAAGCAAATACTTATTGAAATTCTAGGTGATAAAGATAGAGAAAAGAAAGAGAAGTTTTCATCAGGTTCACATTCTAGTTGGCAAAAGTATTTTATATTGTGTATATATAAACATGTATTGTATTTGACATGTTAAAGGATAATCACTGCTTAGGAAAACAATAATCAAAATAGGGGTAGTAAATATTTGAGGAAGAGGTAACATTTTATGTAAAGTGATCAGGGAAAGTCTTGCTGAGCAGGTGATATGTGAGCAAACACTGAAAGATGTTAAGGAAAGCATCATGGTGCATTTGGGAAAGGATATTTCCAGAAGGAAGACAAAGCAAGTGACCATACTCCTGGCCCATTCAAACTGATCCAGAGGCCACTGTGACTCAGGAGACTGAGGAAGAGGAAGGTTATAAGACATGAGGTTGGAGTAGAAAGAGGGAGCTGAGTTGCAGAAGGTGGGTCAGAATAAGGTAGGAAGAAATCTGGACAGATATGACAAACTGGAAGCCAAAGGAAGAGGTGTTTCTAGGGGGAGGAGTGCTGCCTGAGTCCAGTGCTCATGACGAAGGATAAGGACGAGAGGTGAACACTGAAATTCATAACGTGAAGGTCGTCGGTGACCATAGGCTGATGAGAGTGAGAGCCTGTCTGGAATGCATTAACATGAAGGGAAAACAGCAAAAATAGACAATTTTCAAGTTTTTCAAAGAAATTTAGCTGTAAAGATATGCTTAGAAATAAGGTAGTTGGGTTGGGGCAATCAAGACAGTCTTTTTTATGGGAAATTTTGCAGTATGTTTATATACTGAGCGGACAGATTTGGATGAGGGATCAGGAAATCAATGATGCAGAAGAGGGAAGGGAGAATTCAGGAGCAACATCCTTCATGTAGGTCTGCCTTTACACAAGGGAGTAGGCAGTTAATCCACCTGCCAGTTCCCTAGAAGTAGAGAAGGAAAAAGATGTAGGCACAGATGTGCATGCATAGGTATGGTAGCAAATCTCCCCAAAGCCAGGCTGGCTGTTTCTCCTTTCTCAGTGAAACAGGAAGCAGTGTCCTTCAAACTGGAGATAGGGTAAAAGTTTTACAAAGAAGAGAAGAATAATGAAATTGCAATTTAAGAGAGTGGAGAGTGAATAAACTTGGGAAAAGGATGAATTTAGAGTGTGATAAATCAGCTTGGTTGTTTTTCTGTCACATTGAACTGTGTAGGCACAAATGCAGAAAAGACAGAGTTAGATTTAACCAGCATTGAAATGTTGCCATAAAAGTGTCACAAAACAAGGGAAAAGCAAAAGAGGTGAGAGTGGACCTAAAGGAGTGACTTTAATGACTGACCATGAAGTTTCAGCTGGGCAAGCAGAACACGAGATGATTGAGGGAAAGGAAAAGGTTATGGTAGGTAGGGTTGGCTACAGAACCCAGTAGATTCCAAGGCTTTTTTGGAGTTGGGTACTAGAATGGTTTAACTGGGAAAACATGTTGGCCAAAGAATGAGACACTTGAAACTGAGTTTGCGGAGGAGGTGCTCAATCAACAAGGAAGGATCAGAGGGGGTCCAAGAAGGCTGGGCAGCTGAGTAAAGGTGGAGGACAAGACAATTGAGAGGCTGAAGTCATGAACTTGGGAAGTCAGGGTGTTGGCAGGATTGCCCATGTGGACCCTGAGATCATCCAGAACTGTCACTGAACCCAATTGGAAAGGGATTGCGGTGAGCCAGGAACCAAAGAGTCAAGAATGAGAACGAGGAGGGTGGGGGTGTCAGCATTTGACTCTAGAAGAAGAAATAGAGCATAGTGTAGTCGATGCTTTGAAATTAAAAGCTAAAGGGCTTTAGAAGGAAAAGAAATGAAAAATGTACTTCCTGGACCATTGCAGAGCAATTCTTGGTGGTTCAGTAGGACAGTAGGAAAAAAATCTGAGGGAGTCGTGGGTGAAGTAGGGTTGAGGTGCAAGGCAATTTCAGTTAGGGACAAATGTGAGGAAGATCTTGAGAAAGTAGACTGTAGTTACAGGACAACTGCTGCTGTCTGCACCACACTGTGGTAATTAAAGTCACTCTAAAATTCTAGGTGAGCCCCAAAGAAATCAGATGTGATCACTGAAAGCTCTTCAAGTATGGAAAGTTCTTGAGACCAGCAGGCGGCGTGGTGGTTAAGACTCCCATACGGCCAACAGTGGTTCAAGTCCTAGATCTGGAGGCTTGCTTTCTCACCTTCCTTCTGTCTCTAGCTCTGTATCTCTCTGGTCAAATTAAAATAACAATGATAATAATTAAATAACATTTAATAGAATAATTCTTTAAAAGAAAAAAAGCACGGAGAGCTTTCAGAATAATTGCATTTCAGAAATACCTCTACTTACATCAGCTTCCTTCATCTTAGGTGTAATCTATTTTAAGGAAATAACCTTCATTCATTTAACAAAGATGAATTGATTATCTTTTTGTACTATCATTGTGCTAGAGTTGAAAAAAGTGGTAAACGAGGAAATCACAGGTATTAATCAAGAGAAATGCTAAGATAGGATCAAAGAATGATTCGCATGTAAACTAGATAAGAAGTCAAGTAACCCTGGAACCAAAGGAGGAGAGGATGCCAGCTCTGGGATGACCTAAGACCACAGGAGTGAGAAGAAGCACACTGAACAGAGGAAAGCACTTGTTTGATGGCTCCCAGGGAAGTAAAGAGCATACTCTTTTCAAGCCAGCAATTAAGCCTAAGATGGCTAGAAAATGAACAAGGAGGACAGTAACAAAAGATGAAGGCCACTTAGACCATGTAGACCATGGATTGAATTTTATTCTAAATTCAATGAGATATTCTTTTTTTCTTTTTCTGTTTTTTTTGTTTTGTTTTGTTTTTTATGAGAGGTTTTTGCTATAGGACACGCGCACTTGCCAGACAGACAGAGAGAGACAGAGAGACAGAAAGCGAGAAAGCACCCCCCCAGGGGGGATGGCCACACCGCAATCCCTTCTCCTCCATTCTCCTCTCGGGATCTTGGGCACACACGCACGCGCCCGGCGTGAGTTTTAAGTCACCAGGTCCGGGACGCGAACCACAGTCGACTACATGGGAGTCCAGCGACATAGCCATTACGCTAACTGCTGGTCCCCAATGAGAAATTCTTGAAGGTTGAAGCAGGGGGCTGGCATTATCCAAATTACATTTTCACATTATCAGTTTTGTTGCAATGTGGTGATGATCTTTTTTAAATCTTTCCTTAGGGTGTCTATGCTTGCAGGGGTGGGGGAGAGAGACAGAGACAGTGAAAGAGAAAGTGAGAAATCACCCCTGGGGGAGGGATGGTCACACTGCAATCCCTTCTTCTCCCAGAATCCTGGGCACTCACACACGCCTGGCAAAATTTTCAAGCCACTGGGTCTGGGACTTGAACTGTGTTTGACCATGTGGGTGTCCAGTAACGTAACCACTATGCCATCTGCTGGCCCGCAATGATCTTGATTAAGATGGCGGACAGAGGGGATAAAAAGAGTAGGCAGACTTGAAAGACTTGATGATTGACTCTGGCTCAGGGGCGTGAAGGAGTCCTAAAGTTCAGTTTCAGTGAGATGGGTAAAGTGGTGGGAAAATGAGAACAGGGGTGAATCCAGGATCCTGGGCAAATCCAGAATCCAGTTTCTTAACGTGTTTGATATGCCTGGATCGTGGAGAAGAAGACAGGTCAGCATTTGGAGATGTGAGTCACAGCTTGGAGGAGAGGGAGGGCAGAGTCCGGGTGGAGAAATAAATGTGGAGCTGCCACCCTGTGTATATTTTGGATACATAGGACTTGCCAAAAGGAGATGAGAACAGAAAAACCATGACTGAACAAACCCTAATGAGCACCTACCTTTGGAAACTGGGTGAAACGTGGCTGCCAGCCAAGGAGACTAAGACAAAACCTCAAGGGAAGTAGAAGAAAACCAGAGATGTGTAGTATTGGGCAAACCAAGGAGGTGTTCCCAGGGGAGAGAAAAAACTATTTCAGTTGAATGCTACTGAGAAGTTGAATAAAATGAGGTCAGTAAAATGTCCTTTGCTTCTTGCCAAAGGAAGATCATTATGGGTGACCATAATGAACAGTTTCAGGAAAGTAGCTTGGAGACAGGAGACAGAAATTTTTCAAAGTTTATTTTCTAAGAGAAAAAGATACAGGCAGCCTTGACAGCCACAGTGTGGTTACCCACCCTCTGCAGCCTTCCAGCCATGTGCACATGCCTGGCATGTGTCAGCATGACTTGGGAGCCAAACCATAATCATTTTGGCTTCAGCATTCCAGAGTGGCACCCTGAGCTACCATGCCTGAGCCATGGTAGCTTGGCTAGGAGCCAGGTCTTTCATGGGGTAAACACTGAACAGGAGAGAGGACAATTCCTTCTAGATATTTTGCCATGATGGCAAAAAGAGAAATGCAACAATAGCAGGGGAGTTCCTTAAAGATGGAGGAGAAGAGCCCGTGCCATGCCTGCTAGAATGATCCAAGAGATGGATTCCCCAGTGAATCAGGACAGAGATAAAATAACTGAAGGATAGTGCTTCAGAAGGTGAGAGGGCTTCGGTCCAGCGTAGGTCTAGAAATTGACCCTTAACAGGAGCAAGGTCCCTTTCACGGTTACAAGAAGGGGATGGAGCAGGTGAATGTGGGTGCACCTGTGTTTGCCATTGTAGTGACAGGAAGGTTGGCCTGTGACAGCTCCGTGACAGCAAGCTCAGTTTTCATTGCTACGTCTTCTCCCCATGGAAGATGCTTAGGCAACATAGGCTGAAGAAGGAAAGTTCTAGTCAGGACTTCTCTTCCCATAGAGAAATATGAAGCACATCATCCAGATGAAGGTGAGAGGCAGGTGAGGTCTGAGCAGTTTGAGGAGAAAGAGGAGAAAACGTGTCCCTAGTGAAACAATGAAATCATGAGGGAGCTGGGAATATCCACTTGAAGCTTGTGGTCTGTAACTTAGAAACTGTGATCAGTGGTTGAGAAGACAGTCGTGCTGTTTTGTTCAGCAGCATTTTGCCGCAGGGATGCCTGCCCGTGGAAGGCGGAGGGAATATTTTCCAAGCCTGGGATTTTGCCAGGGTAGTCAGATGCAAGAGAACATGGAGACCTGTGTTTTCAAGGCAGTATTTATGGTGATGGATAATGGAATCTAGTCAGACCAGAAAGAAAAACATAGAAAGCCAACGGCCAGGAGAGAGTGTAGGCTTGATTAATTACAAGTCTTGGCGAAGTTGAAGAATTTAAGCAATGTCTGTACTTTAGCAAGAGGCCTGGAAAGCCAGGGGATGGTCTGAAAGAGAGAGATTTGGAATTGGGATTTCATAAGTGGTACACTTTCTTAGGATGATAAGTCCCGCGGAAGGACCATGAGAACGGAAGAATGAGGAAAAAGTCACCGGAGATGAGAAGGCAAGAGTGAAAGGAGGGGGGAACCAGCAGTTAGCGTAATGGCTATGTAGCTGGACTCCCACGTAGTCGACCGCGGTTCGCGTCCCAGACCCGGTGGCTTAAAACTCACACCTGGCGCATGTGCGTGCTTGCCCAAGATCCCGAGAGGAGAATGGAGGAGAAGGGATTGCAGCGTGACCATCCCCCCTGGGGGGTGATTTCTCACTTTCTGTCTCTGTGTCTCTCTCTCTCTCTGTCTCGCGAGCACACGCACCGTATAGCAAAAAAAAACTCTCCAAAAAAAAAAAGAATGAAAGGAGGGGTTGACAGATGTAGGAGTGTAAATTCCCAGAATGATGCCAAGAACAGGAGCAGAGATGAAAACTGAGCCAGAGGCTAACAGTCATCCAAAAACATGAGGCTTCGTTCATGAGCCCATAGGGGGCAGCAGTGAGGAGGAGAGAGCGCACAGCCTCTAAGGAGGCACAAGTCTCAAAGGGGTAGTGGGTTTTGTCAAAGAAAAAAGGACTTCATAGCCTTGCCTTTCCTGTGGGGTGGATGTGACAAAGCTTGGTGAGGACAGGGAAGCCTACTGGTTTTGATCTCCTTTCTAGAAGATTCCATATCCACTGGAAATTTAGATACTCTTTGACATCATGTCATCTGAAACATCTAAAAAAGAAAAATGCTTTATAAATTGTAATCCGTGCTACGGTCTGTTGCTCTAATTATTTTTTAGGTGCCATTTGATCTGTTTCCTCCTTGCATTTGAGCTCAGCCATCTTGATTGTTTTCCTACGCCATGAACAAAGTCCAGCTCTTTCTCTAGCCAGTTCACTCCATGGTAGCTTATGGATGTCCAGGGATAAAAAGAATGTTGTTAGCAACAGAACAGAAAATCAAACAGCAATGTGACAGGAACCACCACTGAGATGGTCGCTGGCTTTTTCAGGCTAACTACCTGGAAATGAAAAAATATAAGATGAAGATTACTGACATTTAAGAAGCTTTACTTTTTAAAAAATTCTAATACACATAGAAAAGCGGGCATTCTCTGCATAGCAAGAGAAAAAGGTATAGTCATAAGTTATCATTCCTCTATAAAGCTATTTTAGACTTTTTTGATCTGAGGAAGTTTTTAGATTTTTGTGATCCAAAGAGGAAATTTTGTAATAAGCTATTTTTCATTTGTTTCTAAAGATAACTAAGGAATAGTGAGACTTTTCTTTCCCCCATAAAAAGGGGCTAGAGGAAGAAAGAGGCAGCTTGAAACTGTGGAGAGGGTGGTCTTTGGGCTGAGTGGTCCCAGCCCGAGTTCTGGTGCTGGGCTCCCTGCCCTTGGGTCCCATCCACTCCTGGAAGGGAGGGAAGGTCCTGAGCAGGCAGAGTTGCCAGCTTGCTTGGCACAGAGCAGCAGCTTGAGTCAGGACTTCTCTGCTCCAGGAGGTGGAGGGAGAGGCCCAGGGAGGGATTTCCCCAGGTGCTTTTGGCTAGGACTTAACAAAAGTCAGAATTTATGGAGAAAAGCTGAAGAGGCCCAAGAACTGTACCTGAGCGCCCCCAGAAGGATGCTCTGGAAAACACAACAGGATAAGGCCGACCTCCTTCTCAGCTCCCAGGACTTGAAAGGGGCCGTGCAGCTCCTGGATTGCTGGCAAGCTGTGACTCATTTTGATAGGACATTTTTGGGGCCGTGCAGCTCCTGGATTGCTGGCAAGCTGTGACTCATTTTGATAGAACATTTGCCAGTTTTCCCAGATTTTAATTTTACCTAGTATCCCTGTACCTCAAATTTTTTGCAGTATTAAAATTTAGATTCCTTTCTTCCTTTTCCTGTAAGAGCATGAACACTAATCATCACAGTACTGTAGCCTGTCCATTTCTGCTGAGGGCAGGCCTTTTGAAGGGTTTTTCAATGGTGGGGGATGTTTACAGAACTTTTGATGCCTGACCCTTCAGGTGAACACCTTTGATTCCTTAATGGACTTAACAAGCAGTCAGTGGCTGGCCAGAGAGGGGAAGTCCACTGGCCCATGTGGGCTTGAACTGTGACCCTCCCTTCATTACACAGTATTCTACCCAGCCCAACCCTTCTAACTACCCGCAGACCGACAAGACACAACACCTGTTTTATCATACTCTCCCATGACTCATTATGTGGGTTCTTAGAATATGAATTTATTAGAACTTCTGTGAATTTTATACTTTAAAATGAAGATTTCCTGTTCTTAAGCGAATTCATGAGCATACCCATACAAACTGAATAATTCACTTCACAAATAAATAAAATATAAAGCATAGTGATGAGTCCAAGTTTTACCTCAGTAGGGCATACTAACAGAATGCAGGTTTCTCGATCATCCGGTGAGATAGAGATTTTTTATTATTTTCCTTAGGTAAGAGTATATGCTTTGTTAGTATTAGCCTTCATTTTCAGAAATTTTCGTTTATACTATACAGTCAACTCCAAATTACTTTAGTTATCTGTCTGTAGATTATCTACTTTATAAGAATATAAAGCCCTTCTAGAAACTTGCAAACCAGTTTTAGAGGAGTAAGAGCCGTGCAGCTGGACAGTAAGTGTTAGGCCATCTACGCGCACACACACACACACACACACACACATACTGTGCTCACTGTGAGCTCCAAAGACAAATAACGTATAACTGCTTATGATAGTGTGCTGCTTTGGGACCCATCCGAGAATGGCATCTGTGTAGAGCAGCCCACATCACAGATTAATCATACTCCTCCAAGTCAGTCCTGTCTATAAAATGTTACCTAACACTGATGAGCGGAAAAGGCCGTGGCAATAGTACATGTGAATCAAAGGAGCAGTGTTCCTTTTCACCAGTTGGGGCCCATTTATCAATGATGTTACCACCGTTGCAGGTATTTGATAGTGAGCTGATACAGATATTCTGTTCTAGCTAGTGCCAATTCATCCCAACGCTCCATGAAGAATACAGTGGCATTCTTTCAAAGCACTCTCTCCTTTATGCCAGTAAGTGGTTAAAAGGAATTTGTGGAAATGTGGGTCATATCTTGAAAGCAAGTAAATAAGGACCTTTGCTAATGGCATATGTAATACATATCTAATTTATTTCCTAGGGCATTAAGCTTTGTGCAAATACGAACCATTATTGGTTTCAGGTCGAATGTTGTTCTTATAAGTTTCACAATGTTAAAAAAAAATAGTTATGCTTTCAGTAGGGATGTTTCAACTGTTTTGTGTACTTTTTAATCATCGGAAATTACCAGGCATATATGTTAAAATATTTGTCTTCCTTTAGGAAAGGAATTGTATGCTCAAATGCTCTTGAGTTCATCATTTTTAAAAGAAATTCTTTAGCTAATGAATGAAAAGAGGAACATATTCCATTAGTATTTAAGACCACTATGAATGCAGTTAAGAATTTCTAAAGCATTACTGGCATTGGTCCATCAGTTGATTTCTTCCTATGTAAAAACTACTGCAGTAAAACTGCTCAACTAAATGAAATAAGTGATCTGTTGTCAAATAATAAAATAGCTAGTCATAAGAGCAATTTATTTAAAATACTTAGTTATGTGGGTAAAGCGATCCCGAACCACTGTTAGTAATCCCCATTGCCAGTGGTGATTTTATTAGAATTATTTATTTGGCACTTACTATAGTTAGAATTCTGTATTGTATCCTAACTATCACCAAGAAACTACACTTGACTCAGGGCAGGCAAACACCTAAAAGGATGGGAGTGCATGCAAAGGGTCTGTGATGAGGTCTGAAAGGATGGGAGCACTTTAGGTCTCATGACCAAGAATCTAACCAGTGAGAGACGGCCCCACACTGAGGAGCATAGATGTGGTGAGGTAACAACTCTGCTCAGAGAGTGAGTCCCATGTTTTGAACACTGCCCCACAACATCAAAGAAGGAATTCTAGAACCATTCCAAGCTATTCTGAGCCCCACCTCTTCATAAACGTTCAAGAGAACTAATTCTATATAAACTGTGCAACAGAAAAGGAGACAGGTAAAAACCCAACAGAAAAAAGTGAGGCTAGATCCCATACAGAGCTAGTAAAGAGAGAAAGAGAAGGAAAGGCAGAGTAATATTCTATGGATGACAAAAGCCTACCCAAAATCAGATGAAAACTAAAAGCTCTGTAACTATTACAAAGTGAACTAAGTGATTTTAAAATGACACCAATACAAATAAACATAACAGACATTGTCTTCAGAGGAGTAAGAAGAGAGCCACCTGTGTCTCGTGGTTAAGGTGACTGGATACTACCTGGTTTGCCACACAGTTCAAGTCCCAGGCTCAGAGGCTTGAGAAACACAGCATACGTGTGCATGTCCAAAATCCAGAAAGGAGAGAAAATGGAGCACAGAGGGTTGCAGCGTGACTACACCCCGGAAGGCGTGCTTTCTCCCTTTCCATCTGTCTGCCTGTCTCTGGAAAAATATTTTTTAAGTCAAAAGGAAGAAACTTCTAACAAATAAAAGTCAATAAAAGTAGACAGGGTATTCTGAGAGACATTGATGGACTTAGAAATTAGGTAAAAGGGAGCCAGTAAGTGGCGTAGTGGTTAAGGCACTGTACTCTCACATGGCTGACCATAGTTCAAGTCCTGGACCTAGCACCTTGCTTTCTCACTTCTCTTTCTGTCTCTGGTGAGTGCACATGCTCTACAGAAAAATTTTAAAAAGAAATGAGAAGAAATAAGTTTAAAGAGAAGTTAGGTAAAGAAGATCCAATATGTGTATACCATTTTCATAGAAAATTACATCATGACTTTCCTGATGGCCTAACAGAATACACGTAAGAAACAATACCAAAGCAAGCGACCAGGACAAATGCTAAAACCGAGCTCCATACAATCTTCCTGTCATAGCCTACTTGTGAAAATTGGCCCAAAAATGACCAGCCCCGAGACATGTTCTAATAAAGCCCTGTATTCTAAAGAAAGGAAAAAAGAACAAAATAAAACAGAAACAAAATACCCTTTGGCCATTTGGGGGAAAAATCAATTCAACTATAAAAGAGAGGGGAGAGATTTTCTGTAAGCTTGCTTATAACATTCTATACCCCAAAGAACATGAAGATATTTAAGATACTCTGGTGGGAAAATGTGAGCTCAGGATCTCATATTCCACTGAATTCTTTGATCTTTTTTACTTTTTTTTTTTTAATTTTCTGCAGGGCACATGTGCTCACCAGAGAGAGAGAGGAAGACAGGGAGGTGGGAAAGTGGCCCCCCACCCTCAGAAGGGATGATCATGACACAATCCCTCTCCTCTTGGGATTCTGGGCACATGTGTACACACACCTAGCATATTGTTCAAACTGCCAGGTACAGGACTCAAACCACACAGTCAGCCGTGTGGGATCTACCTGCTTTAACCACCCCAGCAACTTTCTGACCCAGCGGAACTTACTTCTAAATAAGGGACCTAAATAAACTGTCAACACATTTTAACCACCCCAACAACTTTCTGACCCAGCGGAACTTACTTCCAAATAAGGGACCTAAATAAACTGTCAACACATAACAACTCAGTGGATATTTCTTTCGTGAAGTCTTGTGAGGAATTCACTGGAAAGTGATCCTCAAACACCAGAGCTACTGGAAAGGCGTCGTATTAGTACTGATGGTGGTCACTAAGTACGTGTGTACGGAACTACGGTAACGTTACGTTAAGGAGAAAGAAAGCATAGTTTGAAATGATTACATGTCGTACAACTATTTACAATAGAACATTTAAAACTTGATAGAATGGACAGTGAGCATATAAAAATATTATTTGGAGTTTTTGGAAATCATATCCATACTGATGTAGCATTGATATTGTTCTCCTGAAACCCTGTGTGTGTACTAGCAGTTAAGCAAATGACTTCAGGACTATTGCAATTTTCTCATCCTCCCTGCTCCTGAGAACCAGTGTGGAAGGGAAGAGATGTAGATGTGAAATAGAAAATACAGTAGGAAGTAAAACACCTTGTAGTTCTGAAATACTTGTTTTTCAAGGAACTGAAAAGACCAGAAACAATGACTAATTCAGGAACATTATATTTGCCTAGCACCCAAGTTATGAAGTATTTAAGAAAGAGTTTAGAATTGGTAGTTCCTAGACTGGGGCAGGAAATGCGTAAGATGAGCCTGGGCAGTCTTCCGTATCACACAGCATGGAGGCTGTTGAGCAGTATGAGGTCCTCGTGATGAAGAGCTGAAGTCAACTTGAGAGCCTGCAGGGGATTAAGACACCCATGCTGCCTAATATGTATAATCCCAGGAGTTTGTAAACATTTTTTAAAAGAAAAGAAACAGTTTATACTACCTTTTCTATTTAAACCATGCCATTGGGTAACCAAATAGCAGATACATTGTAACTAATAAATGAAGGAATGTTTGAATTAAAGTATCATTATTTTACCCTGATAAATTGATCCACTTTCTAAACATTAATGACTGCTAAACATTTCAAAAAGACATTACGAGCCTCCTGTTGGAAGTACAGAACACCATTTTCGAAGTAGTGTTACAGAAATAGACGGTACGAGAAAGCCATGAAGGGGAAGATTGGAAGGAAGGGAAGGAGAGAACAAGGAAGGGAGATGGATCTGATGAAACCTATAGATCAGTTACTAGTTTAGAGGAAATAAAGTATGAAGGGCCCTTGTATAAACTGCAATCCAGAGATGCACTCAGCAAAACCTAGACTGGAAAACTCTGTAGGTCACATGTATCAGTTCCTTCAATAAATACATCACAAAGGAAAAGGAGAATGGAGGTAATGGATTAAAAGGCATGTTATTGGGACCAGCAGATGGCGTATGGTTACGTTGCTGGAGTCTCACATAGTCAACTGCAGTTTGAGTCCCAGTCCTGGCAGCTTGCTGCCTCACTTTCTCTCTCTCTCTCACTCTTGCCCTCTCTGCTCAAATGGAAATAAACGAATGAATAAATAAATAAAGTTAAATAAAATAATTCTTTAAAAACAAGCGAAAACAAAAGAAGTCAGGCCTGAATATGTAAAAACTACTGCAGTAAAACTGCTCAACTAAATGAAATAAGTGATCTGTTGTCAAATAATAAAATAGCTAGTCATAAGAGCAATTTATTTAAAATACTTAGTTATGTGGGTAAAGCGATCCCGAACCACTGTTAGTAATCCCCATTGCCAGTGGTGATTTTATTAGAATTATTTATTTGGCACTTACTATAGTTAGAATTCTGTATTGTATCCTAACTATCACCAAGAAACTACACTTGACTCAGGGCAGGCAAACACCTAAAAGGATGGGAGTGCATGCAAAGGGTCTGTGATGAGGTCTGAAAGGATGGGAGCACTTTAGGTCTCATGACCAAGAATCTAACCAGTGAGAGACGGCCCCACACTGAGGAGCATAGATGTGGTGAGGTAACAACTCTGCTCAGAGAGTGAGTCCCATGTTTTGAACACTGCCCCACAACATCAAAGAAGGAATTCTAGAACCATTCCAAGCTATTCTGAGCCCCACCTCTTCATAAACGTTCAAGAGAACTAATTCTATATAAACTGTGCAACAGAAAAGGAGACAGGTAAAAACCCAACAGAAAAAAGTGAGGCTAGATCCCATACAGAGCTAGTAAAGAGAGAAAGAGAAGGAAAGGCAGAGTAATATTCTATGGATGACAAAAGCCTACCCAAAATCAGATGAAAACTAAAAGCTCTGTAACTATTACAAAGTGAACTAAGTGATTTTAAAATGACACCAATACAAATAAACATAACAGACATTGTCTTCAGAGGAGTAAGAAGAGAGCCACCTGTGTCTCGTGGTTAAGGTGACTGGATACTACCTGGTTTGCCACACAGTTCAAGTCCCAGGCTCAGAGGCTTGAGAAACACAGCATACGTGTGCATGTCCAAAATCCAGAAAGGAGAGAAAATGGAGCACAGAGGGTTGCAGCGTGACTACACCCCGGAAGGCGTGCTTTCTCCCTTTCCATCTGTCTGCCTGTCTCTGGAAAAATATTTTTTAAGTCAAAAGGAAGAAACTTCTAACAAATAAAAGTCAATAAAAGTAGACAGGGTATTCTGAGAGACATTGATGGACTTAGAAATTAGGTAAAAGGGAGCCAGTAAGTGGCGTAGTGGTTAAGGCACTGTACTCTCACATGGCTGACCATAGTTCAAGTCCTGGACCTAGCACCTTGCTTTCTCACTTCTCTTTCTGTCTCTGGTGAGTGCACATGCTCTACAGAAAAATTTTTAAAAGAAATGAGAAGAAATAAGTTTAAAGAGAAGTTAGGTAAAGAAGATCCAATATGTGTATACCATTTTCATAGAAAATTACATCATGACTTTCCTGATGGCCTAACAGAATACACGTAAGAAACAATACCAAAGCAAGCGACCAGGACAAATGCTAAAACCGAGCTCCATACAATCTTCCTGTCATAGCCTACTTGTGAAAATTGGCCCAAAAATGACCAGCCCCGAGACATGTTCTAATAAAGCCCTGTATTCTAAAGAAAGGAAAAAAGAACAAAATAAAACAGAAACAAAATACCCTTTGGCCATTTGGGGGAAAAATCAATTCAACTATAAAAGAGAGGGGAGAGATTTTCTGTAAGCTTGCTTATAACATTCTATACCCCAAAGAACATGAAGATATTTAAGATACTCTGGTGGGAAAATGTGAGCTCAGGATCTCATATTCCACTGAATTCTTTGATCTTTTTTACTTTTTTTTTTTTAATTTTCTGCAGGGCACATGTGCTCACCAGAGAGAGAGAGGAAGACAGGGAGGTGGGAAAGTGGCCCCCCACCCTCAGAAGGGATGATCATGACACAATCCCTCTCCTCTTGGGATTCTGGGCACATGTGTACACACACCTAGCATATTGTTCAAACTGCCAGGTACAGGACTCAAACCACACAGTCAGCCGTGTGGGATCTAGCCACTTTAACCACCCCAACAACTTTCTGACCCAGCGGAACTTACTTCCAAATAAGGGACCTAAATAAACTGTCAACACATAACAACTCAGTGGATATTTCTTTCGTGAAGTCTTGTGAGGAATTCACTGGAAAGTGATCCTCAAACACCAGAGCTACTGGAAAGGCGTCGTATTAGTACTGATGGTGGTCACTAAGTACGTGTGTACGGAACTACGGTAACGTTACGTTAAGGAGAAAGAAAGCATAGTTTGAAATGATTACATGTCGTACAACTATTTACAATAGAACATTTAAAACTTGATAGAATGGACAGTGAGCATATAAAAATATTATTTGGAGTTTTTGGAAATCATATCCATACTGATGTAGCATTGATATTGTTCTCCTGAAACCCTGTGTGTGTACTAGCAGTTAAGCAAATGACTTCAGGACTATTGCAATTTTCTCATCCTCCCTGCTCCTGAGAACCAGTGTGGAAGGGAAGAGATGTAGATGTGAAATAGAAAATACAGTAGGAAGTAAAACACCTTGTAGTTCTGAAATACTTGTTTTTCAAGGAACTGAAAAGACCAGAAACAATGACTAATTCAGGAACATTATATTTGCCTAGCACCCAAGTTATGAAGTATTTAAGAAAGAGTTTAGAATTGGTAGTTCCTAGACTGGGGCAGGAAATGCGTAAGATGAGCCTGGGCAGTCTTCCGTATCACACAGCATGGAGGCTGTTGAGCAGTATGAGGTCCTCGTGATGAAGAGCTGAAGTCAACTTGAGAGCCTGCAGGGGATTAAGACACCCATGCTGCCTAATATGTATAATCCCAGGAGTTTGTAAACATTTTTTAAAAGAAAAGAAACAGTTTATACTACCTTTTCTATTTAAACCATGCCATTGGGTAACCAAATAGCAGATACATTGTAACTAATAAATGAAGGAATGTTTGAATTAAAGTATCATTATTTTACCCTGATAAATTGATCCACTTTCTAAACATTAATGACTGCTAAACATTTCAAAAAGACATTACGAGCCTCCTGTTGGAAGTACAGAACACCATTTTCGAAGTATTGTTACAGAAATAGACGGTACGAGACAAGCCTCCTTTTGGAAGTACAGAACACCATTTTCAAAGTAGTGTTACAGAAATAGACAGTACGAGAAAGCCATGAACGGGAAGATTGGAAGGAAGGGAAGGAGAGAACAAGGAAGGGAGATGGATCTGATGAAACCTATAGAACAGTTACTAGTTTAGAGGAAATAAAGTATGAAGGGCCCTTGTATAAACTGCAATCCAGAGATGCACTCAGCAAAACCTAGACTGGAAAACTCTGTAGGTCACATGTATCAGTTCCTTCAATAAATACATCACAAAGGAAAAGGAGAATGGAGGTAATGGATTAAAAGGCATGTTATTGGGACCAGCAGATGGCGTATGGTTACGTTGCTGGAGTCTCACATAGTCAACTGCAGTTTGAGTCCCAGTCCTGGCAGCTTAAAACTAAAGCTGGGTATGTGTGCGTGCATACCCAAAACCCCAAGGAGAATGGAGGAGAAGGGATTGTGGCATGGCCATCCCCCTGGGGGGTGATTTCTCACTTTCTGTCTCTCTGTCTCTCCAGTGAGTGCATGTGACCTATAGCAAAAATCTCTCTCTCTAAAAAAAAAGAAAAGAAAAAGACATTTTAAAAACAAACACAGTTTGTTAGAACGGTGGCCGTTCTAACCCAGCCAGTTTTTAGCAGTTGGTTTTGCAGCTCCTCCAGGAAGAGTTTTGCGCTCCTGCTTTCAGGACACCACATCCCACTCCCAGCCCCTCTGCCTCACAGCAGCTGCTTCTCAGTCTCTTGTGCTGAGTTCTCCTCATTTTCCCTACCTATAATGTATTAAACTCTGCATTTGTGAGCCTTTCTGACTCTATGTGCTATTTACAATAAAAACCAATTGTCCCCAAGAGCATGTGTGTGTATGTGCCTAAAATCTCCAAAAGGAGGGAGAGATGGAGAAGAAGAGATTGCAGTGAGAGCGTGTCCCGGGGAGTGTTTTCTCCTCCTCCTCCCTCTCTCTCTCTCAGGTGAACACATTCACATTCTAGCAATTTTTTTTTTAAGTTTTCTGTTTTGTTTTGTTTTGTTTTGTTTTTCCTTTCTAAGTGAAAGTATTTGGATAGCCCAAGACCAAAAGGCAGGTTGAGCCATCTGCTAGGGACGTAGAACCTAGCAGCTCAGGGGGCTCAGTAAGTGTCAGTCACAGCCCTTCACCGGTCTGTGGGGCAGTGGTGTGCAAAGTCCCAGGATGGTGGGAGCAGAGCACCTTGCTTCCTCTCGCCATCTGGCAGAACTCCAGCCCCCCTGAAAGCCAGCACTCTGTCCACTCTGTGCTTGCCACCGAGGGTCAGGAGAAGAAACCCACCACTCTGCTAACTAGTCTCCCTTTAAGTTACGGTCCTGCCCTTAACTGACATTAGTGCGGTCCTGGAGCCCCTTGTCCATCTCCTCTCCTTGATCATTCATGCCTTTTCTTCCCCTCACTCTTTTCACTTGAGCAAAAAAATCTGGCTGTGTATCCTCTTCTTAAAGACAGCTCTCTTCCCTCCTGAGGCCAATGGTTTAGGTCTCATCCCTGCCACTTATTTAAAGATATAGCTCTCTCTCTTCCTTTCCTTTAGAGAGATTTTTGTTAGAGGGCGTGTGCGCTCACCAGAGAGACAGAGACAGAAAGCAGAAATCACCCCTGAGGGGATGGCTGCACCGCAAGCCCTTCTCCATTCTTCTCTCAGGACTTTGGGCAAGCATGCACATGTACCTGGCGTGAGTTTTAAGCCACTGGGTCTGGGGTTTGAATTGTGGTTGGCCACATGGGGGTCTAGTGCCTAAACCACCATGCCACCTGCTGGACTTTATAGCTCTTTTTCTAATCTAAATCATCAATTTGCCCTTCTCTTCTGAGTCCTTCCCTTCCTATTTTTATTTCTCCATTTTCATAAATCCCTTGCAATCCCATAGTTCCCTCCAGCTTCTACCTCATCCGTGTCTCTACTCTCCCTTCCAGGTAAACTCAAAGAAAAAAAAAATCTCCATTCTCACATCTCAGTATTGGTCGCCAGTTCTCTCTTGACTTCATTGCAGTAAGGCTTTGACTCCATGACTGCACCAAGATGACTTTTAGAGAG
>NW_006159840.1:1882558-1884166 GCF_000334495.1 Tupaia belangeri chinensis | reverse complement strand
CTACAAAGGTGGGGTCGTCACATCTAACTTTTATCTAATGAGTTAAGAGATCGTCAAATCAGCCTTCCAATAATCGTCATCATAACGTCATGTCAGGCTTTACTAATAGTTTCTAGGATACGTAATCATGTGGCACTGGTAAGGCATGAAGTTCCAGGTCACCAACGTGATGTAGTTAATGCTCTGGGCAAGATTTATAAATGAGGTCTCTACAAAATGAAATCCCTCAGTTATTATTGGGTCATCAGAAAAGTCATGACCTATTTTTCTATGCAAAATTGCATCATGGCATTTTCAACAAGCAAAACAACCATAAACTGTCTCATCACCCAGCAAAATGTCTTCGTTTTAGCCCTGACAACTACACAGTTGATGACGTTTTCTAGAGAGCCTCCCTATGAGTTCTCAGGTTCTAGTTCATTCACGACAGGTGGTCTCAGACCAACGCACAGATGAGCTTCCCTGTCTAGGGTTGCCACCCCCTGCATGTCCCACTAGCATGTTTATAAGGAGATTCGACCCGGTCATCGCTCTTTCCTGGGGCCAGAAAAGTGAGGAAATGGATGACAGGCCTGATGCTGATGTCTTCAGAATTTGTATCTGTAACCCAGACCTTTCCCCTAAATTCCAAACGCGTGCATTTCATCAGCTACTCAACATTTTGATGTAGCTGTATAATAGGTTATCAAACTGAACATGGGCACAGAGAAATGCGGATAGTCGGTATATATTAAGTGGATACATACAATATCTTTCTTTCATAGCCTGGCTGACTTCACTCAGCGCGCACACACACACACACACACATACACACACACACACACAGACTCTCTTTCCCCCTTACTTTTTTTTCTTCTGTACCTGCGCCCCCATCTGCATTCTCAAGGAAGTACATATACTCATCTTTGCTCCTTTTCTCTCTCACACCAGGCATCCAATCTGCCTGAAAACCCTGTCCTTCTATCTTTGAAATATGTCCAGAATTCAGCCACTGACCCATTGTCCCTGCTTCCTCCCTGGCCCCAGGCACCACCACCCTTCTGAGGACTGTTGGAACAGCTCCTCCCTGCTTCTCTGCTTCCCACTTCCTCCCCATTCCCCTGCCTTCCAGAGTCGATGCTGAACAGAGCATCCCAATGACGTCTCTCAGATGATTTCCACAGTGATTCCAGGTCTCAGAATACCAGCCAGGAGATTTTTAAGGGAATGAAGATTTTCTACTAATAATTCAGCCTCCAACAAACGAGCTAGCGGCAGAAGACAAGGTTCCACATGGCTACAGTGAACTAGATTTTTAAGGGAATGAAGATTTTCTACTAATAATTCAGCCTCCAACAAACGAGCTAGCGGTAGGGAGCCCCCCTCTGCACCCCCAGCCTTCTCTCTCTGTCTCTCAGTTCCTGTCTCTCCCTGCTTCTGTCTTCCCTTTTTTTAATTTTTTTTTTTTGGTAATATTTCCTTTTTACCCTTTTTTTTCTTTAAAAAAAAAAACAAGGCCCAGTTTTTCTCTGGCTCTTAGCTCCGCCTTCTTTCTTGTTAATTTTCGCTCTGCTCCTCCCATCCAGGCAGAAGACAAGGTTCCACATGGCTACAGTGAACTAGATTTTT
>NW_006159840.1:1875130-1882035 GCF_000334495.1 Tupaia belangeri chinensis | reverse complement strand
AGATAGGGAACCAAGGATGGGGGGGAAAAGCAAAACATACAGAAAACAAGAAATGGGAGATCATTTGCTAAGAATAACATATTTGTTGATGTGCTTGATTGAGACAATATACAGTGTACTCTAGATGGAAAATCTCATTTTGTATGCTGTAATGATGTACAGTGAATGAATGCAAATAAATAAATTGGGGAAAAAATTTTTAAAAAAATACTATTACAGAAAAAAAAAAAAAAAGAATACCAGCCAGCAGGGACTCTCATTCACCTTCTCTTAATCCCCCCCACCCCCTGCCTCAGCCACATCGGCTCTTGCAGTACCTAGAAATGGCTGAACTCATACTGGCCTCGGGGCCTTTATCATGTGTTTCTAGTCTGAAATGCTCATTCCCCCAGGGAGTCACCTGGCTTCTCTAATCTTCTTCAAATGTTTGCTTAACTGTGCCTGTGTGTGCGCACCCGTGTGTCTGTAAGTTTGCATGCACACTTGTGGGTGCATGCATTCACTGGAAAAAGAGAGAGAGAGAGACAGCAGTAGGGGGAAAAACACACCCCATAGGGAATGGTCACACCACCAGCCCCTCTCCTCCATCTCCCTCCTTTCAGGGTTTTGGATATGGTTGCAAACATGCCTGGTGTGTTGAGCCATGGTGTCAGCTATGTGGGAATCTAGCAGCCTTACCTGTCAGGCCATGGAGCCAACCCAAATGTGGCTTCATTTCCTTAAGATAGCGATGTCCATTGTTCCCGCGATCTGTCTCTTCCCTGTTTATTACTCTTCTTCTGAAATATTAGACTTTGTGACCCTTGAGCGTTTGCTGTCACGGTGTTGCAGAGGAGAGCAAGATGGCTGCTCAGTTCCTTGCTGTGTCCTCAGCACCCACTACAGTGTCTGGCAGGGAGGAGGCTCTCAAGAAAGTTGCACATGATAATTAATAATTGAGCAAATCCATTTGCCTTATGGTCTAAATTTAGAGGACAATATTATCAAATAATAAAAATAATAAATAAAATAAAAATAATTTTTAAAAAGAGGAAAATAACTCAGGGCCGGTGAAGACGACCTTGAACCTGGCACATTGGAGTTCGGGTTCAATTCCGTGGCAGGGGAAAATGTTCAAAGGAATTGAATCGGGCACAAGATAAGATTGGGTAAAAAAAAAAAAAATCATACGTTTAGAATGGTGATAAAAGGGAAATTTTGTTCTCTAATAAATTTTCTCTTTTTTTTCTTTTTTTTTTAATTTTTATTATCATCATAATCTTCTTTATATTACATTGGATAACATATAACTTTACAGTATATTACATTGTTTTTTCAATTTTTCTTTATTGTTTGGTTAGTCAACAATTATCGTGAGGTGGGATATTGGGCCTATGTTCAATATGATTATAAAACCTCATAGAATCTCAAACACCAACATGGAAATATATTGCTTTACAAGATCACCGATGTCTGGGACCAGCAGTTGGCATAATGACTATGTCTCTGAACTCCCACGTAGGCAACCACAGTTCGAGTCCCAGACCCAGTGGCTTAAACTCAAGCCGGGCACGTGTGTGTGCGTGCCCAGGATCCTGAGAGGAGAATGGAGGAGAAGGGATTGTGGCATGGCCATCCCCCCTGGGGGGTGATTTCTCGCTTTCTGTCTCTCTCTGTCTCTCTCTGTCTGTCTAGAGAGCACACACACACTATAGTAAAAAACCTCTCCAAAAAAAGGAAAAAAAAAAAAAAAAAGATCACCAATGTAAAACAAGGGCCCATCATTTAATATGTAGATATGTACTTAAAATTTACTTGAAGTAATATTGTATAGATACAATTGGTGGAAGGAGTATCATCAAATACCACATTTGGGAAAATCTACTTTCCTCATCCACTTCGCCTATTTGAATTTGGAAGACTCCCCCACAGTGGGCCATACCTTGTCCACCCGTGATCCCCTCACATGCACACATTTTACTGAAACTGGTTACATGAGAGCACCCCCCCCAAACACACACAGCCAACGAGTAACCTTTGGCTGAAACAGCACAGAGTGGCATGCACGCAGTCACTGTAAAAACTTGTTTTGCTTTGCCCTTGCAGTACGGCCGGTACCAGCAGTATGGTGCTGAGGAGTGCGTGCTGCAGATGGGGGGCGTGCTGTGCCCCAGCCCGGGCTGCGGGGCGGGGCTGCTTCCTGAGCCAGGCCTGAGGAAGGTCACCTGCGAGGCGGGCAGTGGCCTGGGCTGCGGGGTGAGTACTGAACCCCCACCCCGGGGGCATTCGCTGGTGTCTTCACTCTCCAATGGGCTAGGATTTTGTGTTTATTTTATCTGCATTTTACTTTTGGACTCAGACATTTTGAACTGTTCTATAAGCAAATAAGTTTTACAGTTCTTATATAGGAGAATATGAGAATTGCAAAGCATACCTTTATTTTGGGAAGAGTCTTATTGAGACCTGCTGTTTTAATTGCTTACTGGAGTATGTAAGATGTTGCGAGCCACTTTCCTCCAGTGCTGGCGATTCAGAACAAAAATGTATCCTTTCTTGGAGTTGCCGTAAGTAGGAGGAGAGAAGGAGAAATGATTCCCCATCAGTGATGTCTTAGTGACATTGTTTGTCTAAGAATTTGAAGAAATAGGATGAAGATTAATATGGAAAACTTGAAATGTTACTGTGTCATAAAAATCATCTTAAAGACAAGCAAGATGAATGGTGCCTGTAAGGAAGCCGAGCAGAAACATGGGAAGTGTTTATTCTAGGCGGTGGGACCTGGCTGCGCGCTGACGGTAAACGGGGGAGGGAAGCGTAACGCCAACCCAGGCTTACCAGATGATAGGTTCACATGACAAATGGACAGTAATCCTGATATTAAATCTCATACAGACTAGAAAAGGCAAAGTGTATGTGCTTATAAGATGCTATTGAGTTTCAATGGGAAATGTATTTTAAAATTGCAACTTCACGAGGAGCTTCGTGGAAGAAGGCACGGTGGAAGCAGAGGCATATTCCCAGGCCTGGTTTTTCAGCTGAGCACTGCAGGTCACTTTTGCATAGGGTGACATCCGTTGCCCTTACCAAAGCGTCCTATCTGTCCAGTAGCAGGGCTCACAGAACCCTGGGCTATGCCATAGATTAGAGGAAGTGGAGATTAAAAAAATAATGAGATGCCTGAGTGGAAAGAAAGCCCTCTCGGTTAATAATTGTGGTTGCATGAGAACAAAAACTCAAGTCATGTTTATTATCCTCAGAAATTATGAAAATCAGACCATGCTTTCAAGCTTAGTCATCATCACTTACTGTGTAATCGGCACTGATTGTGTGTGGCCTGAGCAAGTTGCCAAATTCTGGGATCAGAATGCTAACAAATGTTCTCTTTTAAAATGAGCTACAGTCATTTTTAACCAATGCTAAATTGTATGCTTGTGCCTGCTAATTGCCTATGTTGTTCTGTTTA
Organism: Tupaia belangeri chinensis; assembly: GCF_000334495.1. Taxonomy (NCBI): domain Eukaryota; kingdom Metazoa; phylum Chordata; class Mammalia; order Scandentia; family Tupaiidae; genus Tupaia; species Tupaia belangeri. The sequence goes on along the minus strand of NW_006159840.1, from coordinate 1,878,593 downwards.
AATGTTGGATGTTGGGGGTGGAGGGCTTCTTTGGACCATCCTCTAGACTCAGTTGTTCACCTTGCTTTGAGAACTTTGAAGGTTTTATGTGACTTTAAGTTTTGAAAACCTTTATCTCCCTTTTTAGGCACAATGAGACAGGAAAGTAACACACATGTGTAAGTTCCACAGTGTGGAAACCTAGTTTAAAAGTGAATTGAATTGGGACCAGCAGTTAACATAATGGCTATGTCGCTGGACTCCCACATAGTTGACCGCGGTTCGAGTCCCAGACCCGGTGGCTTAAAACTCACACAGGGCGTGTGTGCCTGTGCGTGCCCAAGATCCCGAGAGGAGAATGGAGGAGGAGGGATTGCGGCATGGCCATCCCCCCGGGGGGTGATTTCTCACTTTCTGTCTCTCGGTCTGGTGAGCGCACGTGCCCTATAGCAAAAACCTCTCCAAAAAAACAAACAAACAAAAAAAGTGAATTGAATTGCTTCAAAGCCTTTGTATCAAAAGGATTGGGACATACTTTACCTAAAAGAAGATAGTTGTGTTCTGGGTATGCCTTTGTCCTTTGGAAATTCTAGGCAGTAAGTTTTTCTTTTCTTTTGATTTATTCTGTTTGTTGTTTGTAGAATTATGTTTGTGCTGGTTCATATGTTAGTTATCTAGTGCTGCATAACAAACATCACCAAAATGTAACAGTTTAAGAAAATAAGCAAAGCCACCATGGAGTTTAAGGTCACTGGATTTCCCTGACTGACTGTGCAATTCAAGTCCTGAGTCCATTGGCTTAAAAACACGCTGGATACTTGTGGATGCGAGCCCGAGATCCTGAGAGGAGAATGGACCCGAAGGGATGACAGCATGGCCATCCCCTTTAGGAGGTGCTTTCTCATTTTCCCTCTCTGTCTCTATTTATCTCAGTCTAGTGCACATGTGGTGTAGCCAAAAAAAAAAAAAAAAGTGTACTTTTTAATTCAAATAAAATAAATGTCATTATCTCACAGAGTTTCTAAAGGTCAGGAATCATCGAGCCATCCATGAGTGGTTTAGCTGAGGAGTTCTGGCTCAGAGTCTGTCATGAGGTTGCAGGCAAGTTGGGTTACAGTTATCTGAAGATTTGAGTAGTGTTAGAAGGTCCACTAATCATTATTTACCCCAGTGTCAGAATCAAATTACTTCAAAAACTATGTAAACAATTTCATATATTTAAATATATATACAGTATTTTAATAGCACACATAGTACATAATACAGAACATTAGAATAATACTATGTTCAGAAATTCACAAAAAGCCAGTTAGGTACCTGATGAACCGCAAAGACTGCAGAGTTATACGCCCTATCAGAGGCTGCCTGCATGGCCAGGAAAGAGTTTTGCACACTCCGATGTCTAAAATGTCTTACTCTTGGGAGCGCTGAGATTTTAGTTTTGACTCAGCACAGAATACTTTTACATTGATAGAACTGAAGGAAGAATATACTTTGGGATCAAACAGCCTGACCTCATTCTCTGCTAACTCTTGATCATATTTTTACTACCACTCATAAAAATATTAATTGATTTCCTGAGGAATTCATGTCGTGCATTATTCTTTTTCCTGGTCTTATTGCTATTCATCAGAACCATCTCACTAACTTTTATGACTTCAGTGTGAAATGTTGACATGTTTAATACTAGAAAACAGCAACAAAATATGGAATACATTATACTTACTGACCTGGGAATGCAGAAAGCTAAGGAAATCAAACCTTGTGAGTTCTCTATAAATAAAACATCTTTATCTTATTTGGTGCTATCTGGGGAATATTATATGTCTGAGAGCTAATTTATTAAAATGATACTTGATGTGGGATGAAGAGTATTCTGTTTTAAATTAGAAATCCAGAGGCAAGATTTAACAAATGTAAAAAAATAAATAAATAAACGTACTTAAATGAAAATAGTAGGCCTTTTACAATTATATCACTGACTGTAAGTTAAGAAAATGAGAGAGGATTTCTTAAGGCATTTAATAGTCATTTCCTCTTTAAAAAGAGTATTGTATTGCTCAGAGGCAGATCTACTGGGGAACTAATAAGCCTTTGTGTCAGGTTCCCACTTACACAAACCTCTGAAGCAAGTTTATTTCCTTCATTGTTTTCCTCAAACAGGGTCTCAAGACGTGTGAGTTATGGTCACGAAGGCCCCAACAAACCTACTTTTTGCTAAGAAGTTTACGTTATTGCTGGAAAATGGTGATTTTGAACTACTTATACCACTGCTCTATTGTTGATGATGTTAGTGAAATGAGAGTCTGAGGCTCATTGTCTTTTCTTTTCTTCATTTTTTTAGATTTTTGCCATAGGGTATGTGCACTTGCCAGAGAGAGAGAGAGAGAATGAGAAAGCACTCCCTAGGGGAGATGGGATTTGAGGCATGCTTGCAATTGCACCTGGCATGATTTTGAAAGCTGCCAGATCCAGGACTTGAACCATGGTCAGTCATGACCTCCTTAACCACTATGCCATGTGCTGGCCCCCTGAATCTCATTTGCAACATTTATGTAGGAAAGGAGTTGAAGAAAATGGTGGCAATACCTAGTCTTTTACTCAAAGAACTACATAATTATTGAGTTAAAAGCCTAAATTAAAAAATAAAAAAATAGCCATAAGCCCTTTTTTTCAAATGTGGAGGGCAGAAAGAGAAAGAAAGCAATATTTAGTAATAAAAGAAAAGAAGAAAATGGCTACATTTCTTGTTCCTTAAGATTTTAACTTATTATTATTAAAAATATTTAATTTAATAAAATTATGCTAAAATGGGTTGAAAATTGTTTAGGATTCTCTGTTCCATTTTTTAAAGTCTAGAGAATAAAAGCTAGACTTCAAATATGTGTGGTTTATATCACTACATTTTAAGGTGTGGCAAGAGGGAGAGGTGTTTCTCACGGTGACTAAAGGTGGCCTGTGAGCCGTACGCTTCCACTGTCCCTGTACCTCGCTTGTCTTAACCACAAGGACACTAGGTTGCAGACAGCAGAACTGCATCTTGTTGACATGTTACTTCTTGATATACAAGATGTTCTTTATCAAAGAGCATTTTAAAAAGAAATTTAATGTTATAAAATGTCAAAAATAGGCATTTCATGTTTATTTGACATGTGTCCAAAAATCTTACTTAAACGCTAAGATTGGCTCATTTGCAGATTGGAAATAAGTCTTGCTAGACTTTCTGCCTGTGAGACAGCTTGAGGTACAAAGATAGAAAGCCTTGTAGATTATTTATTTTAATTAAAGAAATCGTTCACAAATGTATACACAAGCCGTGCATGCCGTTCCTCTGGAAAGCATTCATCGTTGGCAAATGTTCCTAGAAAGTGTTCTGTGGTTTAAAGTGGAGACACTCTACTCTAACACAGACCGCTAACCCTCCTGCTTGTCTTCAGCCAACTTGTGTTGAAGTGAAAGGAAGTGTGAAATAATTACACTCTTT
>NW_006159840.1:1870848-1874334 GCF_000334495.1 Tupaia belangeri chinensis | reverse complement strand
CAAAATGGTGAGCCCCATCTCTTTGAATAATGTGTTGGCAAATCATTGTGTGGCAAGTTGGATAGAGATCTCTTGCTCTGCAAGCTCCTGAGAACGCAGACCAGCCCAGAAAGCAAACTTCTACTGAAAGTACTGTAGTTTCTGGGCATTTGTTTTGATTCTGCTCTGACCTTGTCCAGCTCTATCCTGTCCAGCATAGTAGTCTGGCACCACAGTGGTTATTTAAATTAGGAGTAAATGAAATTTAAAATGCAATTGCTCAGGCAGAGTAGCCACATCTGCTCAGTAGGTTCATATGGCCAGTGCTTACCACACTGGGCAGTGCTCTGGGCAGTGCGCACGTGGCCTGTTTCATCATTGCTGAAGTTCTCTCCACAGCGCTGGTCTAGAGAAGGGCTAGAATATCCATCCAGGAAGTATTCATTGCAAACCCCAAGTTTCTCATGACTCCAATACAAGCAGTTTGACCTCTTCAGTTTGTAATTAAGAAAAACCTTTCCAGAAACGAAAGCCATTTCTTGAGTACAAAAAGTGTAGAAGAGCATTTTACAAAGTGAGGATCATGCAGCACAGGTTCCAAAGGCTATTACTAGGAGGAGGGTTAGAGTGGGGGGACAGAGAGATAGGGGGCAATCCATGATCAGACAAAGGAGGCCCAATCCTCCTAAGCCAGATCTGATAGGTTTCTTTTCTGCAGGACTTAAAGCCTCAGTATACAACCACCTATCTTGCTTTTAAAAATGGCGGGATCAGCAATTGGTGTAATGGCTATGTCCTGAACTCCCATGTAGTCAACTATGGTTCAAGTCCCAGACCCGGTGGCTTAAACTCACACCAGGCATGTGTGCATGCATGCCCAAGATCCCTGGAAGAAAACGGAAGAGAAGGAATTGAGGCGTGGCTATCCTCAAGGGGGTGATTTCTCGCTTTTTGTCTCTCCATCTCTCTCTGTCTTTCTGGCATGTGCATGTGCCCTATAGCAAAAACCTCTCCCCCAAAAAAAGTGGAATACTGCAGGGACCAACAGATGGTATAATGGTTGTGTCTTTCGACTCCCACATGACCAACTGTGGTTTGAGTCCTGGGCCCAGAGGCTTGAAACTCATGCTGGGTATGTGTGCATGCATGTCCAAGATCCTGAGAGGAGCATGGAGGAGAATGAATTGTAGCGTGGCCATCCCCCTAGGGGGTGATTTCTTGCATTCTGTCTTTATCTTTCTCTCTCTCTGGTGAACACGCATGCCCTATAGCAAAAAATCTCTCTTAAAAAAAAAAATGGAATACTACAAACAGCATTTCCCAAACTCTATAGAGCACGAATTACCTTGTGTGTGGTATATTTTATAAGCTAGCTGTTTTATGAAACAATAGGCAAATCAAACTTGCTTCATTTTTATAATGCCTCATGCCAAGTAGCATAACACTGGTCACAATGAGCTAGTGGAATCTGAAAGTCAGAAGCATGACATCCAGCCAGACATGTCATTTCCCACCCCTTCCCCCATTCAGCCAACTAGAACAAAGTAGGAGGCCAGCTGCCACCAGGCCCAGAGTGCATCGTGTGCTACTCCCTCACATTAGCCTTCCTAGCTCAGCCCACAGACACATCATGGCCAACGAGTTTGGGAAAGGAGCCAACCACCTAAAGATACTTCAGCTCTGAAGGAATTCTCTCCCACCTCTTCCTCTAGAGGAGGAAAAGGAAAAGTCCTTCTGAAGTTTTGAACGCCAAAACTCCCACGATGGATTCCAGCACTTCCACCCACAGAAGGATAGGGAAACTGACACAGAGCTAACACACATCATAAGGAAGCACACCAGTACACGAGCTGCTAAGCCTATCCATAAAATTAGGGGGAAATGAGACTTGACCCAATGCCTAAAAACCAAAGCAGAGCCCCCAGAAATATTAGAAAACCAGATAGTAACTTTTCTTCAAAGGAACACAGTAACTCCCCACCTACGAGGGAAAGAAAACAAGAAAGCGCAGAAATGCAGGGGAAGAACATCAGAATATTTATCAAAACAAAACTCAGTGAGATGCTAGAGAATACAGATAGTCAATTCCAGGAGGTGAAAAAATAATTCTATGACTTGAAGGAGGAATTCCATGAAGAAACAGATATACACACACAGCAACAACAACAACAACAACAACAACAAAAAGCAAAAAGAACTTTTGGAGATGAAGACTACAAGAAAGGAAATCTAAACCTCCCTCACAAGTCTTAACAGCAGATTATACCACACAGAAGATCAAATCTCCAACCTTGAAGCCAAAACAAGTCATATTTTAAAAATGGGAAAATAACTATTAAAAATAAGGAAAACATATAGAAAATTCTGGATATCATTATGCAGCTGAATATCTGCATAATGGTTATCCTGGAAGGTGAAGAAAGGGGTAAAGTCAAAGAAAGGCAAAGAAACTTTCTTTCGTAAAGTATTATCTGAAAACATCTCAAATATATACAAGCACACAGACATCCAGATCCAAGAAATACAATGAATAGCACCTGTTTAAGACAGGATGAGTCTCTCCAAGACACATCATAGCCAAATGGCAAAAATCAAAGACAAAGATGATATTTTAAAAATGGCAAGAGAGAGGCACCAAGTTACTTACAAAACTTATGCCGTTAGACTAACATCAGATCTCTCAACTGAAACAATGAAAGCAAAGAAAGAATAAGAAGATATATTTAAAATCCTGAAAGAAAAGCAATTTCTTTCAGGAGTACTATACCTGCTGAGATTATCCTACAAGTGGGAAGAATAAGATTATTCCCAGGTAAACAAAAACTGAAAGAATTCACCAACACTAAATCAGCTTTTCGGGAACCACTCAAGGGAATACTACACCAGGAAAATGAAAGGGAAACAAGTAGAAATAAGAGACCACAAAACAACTTTAAAAAATGACTAACAGTTGATGGGGATAAATCTGAATTTTTAAATAATAACATTGAATTTTAATGGATTAAATTTCCCATTTAAAAGACACAGATTGGCTGAATGGATAAAAAAAGAAAAGCCCAGGTCTTGATGACTGACTTCATTTCTGAGTTCTACAAAACTTTTAAAGAAATGTTAATCCCCATTCTATGCAAATTATTTCTAAGAATCTAAAAGGAAGGAAACCTCCCAAATTCATTTTATGAAGCCTCCATCATCTTCATTCCCACAACAGCTAAAAACATGACAAAAAAGAAAAATTACAGACTAATATCTCTGATGAATATAGATGCAAAAATTCTCAACAATACTTGCAAATCATATCCAACAACATGTACAATATATAGAAAAGATTATTCATCACAACCAGGTAGGCTTTATTCCAAGAATGCAAGGGTGGTTCAACATATACGAGACCATAAACATAATACACCATATTAACAGAAAGAAAGATAAAAACCGTATGATCATTTCAATCAATGCAGAGAAAGCATTCTACTAAATACATCATTCCTTCATGATTAAGACTCT
>NW_006159840.1:1850640-1867905 GCF_000334495.1 Tupaia belangeri chinensis | reverse complement strand
AAAAGTTTTTCCACTAAAAACTGGTACTAAAAAAGGTTGCACATTTTCTCCACTCCTTTTCAATATGGTGCTAAAAGACTTGGCCAGTGCAACCATAAAAGAGAATAACATAAAAGGCAGTCAAATAGGCAATGAAGAATTGAAAATATCTTTATTTGCAGGTGACATAATGGTATACTTACATGACCCAAAGGTTTCCATGGAAAAACTTCTCGAAGTAATAAATGAATACAGGAAAGTGGCAGGATACAAAATCAATATCCAAAAATCTATAGCATTTCTATGTATGAACGACAAGTTTAATGAGTTAGAAGTGAAGAAAGGAATCTCATTTAAATTATAAGTGTTGGTGGAGTTGTGATGAAACGGAAACTCTCCTACACTGTTGGTGGGAATGTAAATTGGTCCAGTCACTGTGGAAAACAATATGGAGATTCCTCAAAGATCTACAGATAGAACTACCACATGATCTAACAATCCCACTCCTGGGTATCTACCCAAAGGACAAGAGAATGCTCAGTCGGAAAAGCACTTACTAATCAATGTTTATTGCAGCATTATTCATAATTGCTAAGACATAGAACCAACCCAAATATAATTGCTAAGACATAGAACCAACACAAACAGATGAATGGATTGAAAACATGTGGCATATATACTCTATGGAATACTATTCAGCCATAAAAAAAACAAGACCCTGGCATTTGATAGAAAATGGTTGAATATGGAAGATTTGTTGCTGAGTGAAGCAAGCCAGGCTATGAAAGAAAGATATTGTATGCCTCCACTTAGTACGTACTATCTGTATTCTATAGTAGAGATGGAAAGATTGGAGGACATAAAAGCAGTGAAAATTGTTGTGGATGCTGGAGACATTGTGGAAGGAGAGTGGGGAAAGGGAAGAGTAAGAAAAGGAAATCAGGGAGAAAAAATAAACATGGCATTTGTGGGACATGGAAATGGTTTATTACCTGATGATGATAATATGTATAGTGTCCTCAACTGGATTTGTCTGAGAGCTTCATGTTGAGTAATTTCTCTTTACAAGCCGAATGATGAATAGCAATCAAATGTTTAAAAAAGTAATAAGAATAGGGACCAGCCGGTGGCGTGGTGGTTAAGGTGCTGGACACTCCCACATGGCTGACCACGGTTCAAGTCCTGGACCTGGTAGCTTGCTTTCTCACTTTCTCTCTCTCTCTTTGTCTCTCTCTCTCTCTGGTCAAATTAAAATAAATGAATGGATAAATAAAATTAAATAAAATAAATCTTTAAAGAAAAGTAATAAGAATAATGAAAATTAAAATTAAAAAGAGATGAAATAAAGCCAGAGACTTGTAGAATTAATTTTTCTCTTTATTTGAAGAGAAAAAAAAGAGAGAGAGACAAAGATATTATATAGTATTAAAAGGATTAATTCACAAAGAAGATATAGCAATTACAAATAATGGGTTGTTGAAAAAGTCCTGATGTATTTTTCTATGCTTTTCTATGCAAAAATATGTCATGAATTTTCAAACTACAATATTTATGCACCAAACAGAGGCATCCAAATATATAAAAGAAAGACTGCTAGCTCTGAAGGGAGAGATAGACTGCAACACGCTAATTATTGGAGATTTCAGTACCCTTCACAATTGGACAGGTCATTTAGACAAAAAGTGAACGGAGAGACATAGGAGCTAATTGATTCTATAAACCAATTGAAGCTGACAGACTCTTAGAGAACTTTCACTGAACAACACAAAATACACTTTTTTCTCATCCTCACATGGAACATTTTCAAAGATTGACTTCATAGTAGTCCACAAATCAAGCCTTTACAAATTCAAAAGTATAGAAAACTATATTGAGCACCTTTCCTGACTGCAGTGGAATTAAATTGGACATCAACAGCAGAAAAATAAAAAACCTCAAAAATACACAAAACTATCAAAACTCAACTATTAAACGTGAGACAACCTACTCCTAAACAACTTCAAAACTACTGAAGAAGTTAGACTGAAATGAAGAGATTTCTAGAAACCAGTGATAATGAATACATAACTCTTTAGCTTTAGAACATAGCATAAGCAGTCATTAGAGGGGAGTTTATAGCAATTAGTGCTCACAAGAAAAAAAATAAAAGGCAGCAAGTAAATAACTTGACAACACATCTCAAGGGACTAGAAAAGCAACAAGAAAAAGCCCCAAAAATCCCAGAAGAAAGGAAGTAATAAAGATTAGAGCCAAAATAAATGTAATAGAGAATAAAAGAACTATACCATTAAAAAAAGAAAGAAGAAGAATATAACAAAAAGCTAGTTTGGGGTTTTTTTTCTTTTTTTTTCTTTTTTTTTTGTGATGATAAACAAACCATTAGCTAGACTAGTCAAGAAAAACAGAGAAAAGAATCAGATAAATAAGATCAGGAATGAAGATGATAATGTTACAACAGACATATCAGAAATACAAATAATTATTAAAGAGTATGATGAGGGACTATAGTCCATCAAACTAGAAAAACCTTAATGAGATAGACACATTTATGGACATACACAAGCTACCTAGGTTGAACCAGTAAGAAATAGAAAGACTGAATAGACCAATAACAAGCAGTGAGATTGAATCAATGGGAGTCTCCTGACAAGGAAAAGCTCCTATTCCGATTTCATCACTTCTGAATTTTGCAAAACTTCAATAAGAGTTAACAATAATTCTCCTCAAGCTATTTTTTTTTTTTTTTTTAAGATTTTTGCCATAGGGTGCGTGTCGCTCACCAGAGAGACAGAAAGCGGTAAATCACCCTCTAGGGGGATGACCATGCCACAATCCCTTCTCCTCCATTCTCCTCTATGGATCTTGAGCAGGTATGCACACGTGCCTGTCATGAATTTAAAGCCACCATGTCTGGGACTCACACCATGATCAACTATGTGGGAGTCCAGTGATGTAACCATTACACCATCTGCTAGTTCCCTCGTCAAATTATTTATAAATATCCAAAAGGAAGGAACTCTTCCAAACTCTTTCTGTGAAGCCTCCATCGTCTTGATATCTAAAGCAGACAAAGGCATAACAAAAAAAAAAAAAAACTACAGACCAATACTGTTGATGAATACAGATGTAGAAACCCTCAACAGGAAACTAGCAAATTTAATCCAACAGCACATTATAAAGATTAGACACAATGACCAGGTAGACTTTATCCCAGGGATACAAGGATGGTTCAACATATGCAAAATAATAAGTATAATAGATTACATCAGCAGAAGGAAAGATAAGAACCATATGATCATATCAATTGATGCTGAAAAAGATTTGGTAAATACAGCATTCTTTCATGATTAAGATTCTCAGCAAAATAGATCTAGAATGAGTATTTCTCCACACTATAAAAGCCATATATAACAAACTCATTGCTAATATATTAAATGGGGAGAAATTAAAAGCTTTCCTACTAAAACCTTGAACAAGACAAAGCTACCCACTTTCTCCAGTTATTTTTAGTGTAGTACAAGAAGTCCTAGCAATGCAAGCAAGCAAGAGAGTAAGATATAAGGCATTTAAATATGAAAAGAATAAGGTAAATTGTCTCTGTTCATAGAGGACATGATCATGTATATGGAAAACCCAAAAGAATCCACAAAAACATTCTAAGATAAACAAAATCTGGAAGAATTTACAACACCAGACCAGCTCTCCAAAGTACTGAAGGGAGTGCTAGGACAGGAAAACTAAAGTTGAATATACAGAAGAAATAAGAGTACAAGAAACAACCAAGAGAATGGCCAGCCTCATGGTAGGGACAAGTCCAGAGTTGAATGTTAACTTCCAGAATTTAAATGGAAAGATCAGACCACAGTAACAATGCAAATTCAATAGAAGAGAGATTAATTATGTGAGTCTGAACTATGAAATAGAATGTTTTTACTTTAGACTAAGGCATTACTGATTTTCTTCCATGCTTTAAATCCTATATTTAAGGATTTTTGTCTTCTCTTGAACTGTTAATAGGTTCATCTTCCTGCTATTTGAACTTAATCCTAACCTTTTTCCTGGCTTTAAGTTTTAAGCAAATTTCTTTTAACTTTTTTTTATTTTGATCTATTAAAACCATAACTTTTTAAAATTAAAAAATGTATTAAAAATACCTATTTAATGATTGCAGTAAGCTATAGAGTAACAGTAAAGTGCTACTTTATAGTATATTCACTTTACTCACTGAGGTTTATGCCTAAAGTCAAACATGCATTCTTAAATATATATATCAGCTGTGCTTGATATTGAAAGTCTTTAAATTAATTCAGATCTTTAGTGAACCAATAAAATCAGGGAGAAAAATGGCATGGAAAACAACTGTGTATACCATAGACAGTGTGGGAGAAGGGGGTAAGTTGGCAGAGAGTGAGAGGTAGGGAATCAAGGGCAGGGGGGAAGCCAAATATATAAAAAAAAAAAAAACAAGAAATAGAAAGTTATTTGTTGATGATCAATTGTGTGGTAATATCCTTGATTGAGCCAATATACAACATATACTGGATGGAAAATCTCATTTTGTATACTGTATTATGTACAACGATGACAAGAAACAAACAAACCAACCCCAAAAAGCTCCTAGAACTGATAATTCAGTAACGTGGTGGATACAAAATCAGCATACAAAAATTGATAGCATTTTTATATACCAACAGTAAACAGGCTGAGGCAGAATTGAAGAAAGCAATCCTGTTTACAATAGCCAGCAAAAATTTTTTAAAAAAATAAATAACCTAGGAATAAACCTAACCAAAAAGGTAGAAGACCTCTACAATGAAAACTACAAAAAAATAAATTGAATATGATAATTAAAAAATGAAAGACATCCTGGGACCAGGAGATGGAGTAATGGTTACATCACTGGATTTTCACATAGTTGACCATGGTTCGAGTACCAGACCTAGCGGCTTGAAACTCAAGCCAGGTGCATGTACATGCATGCCCAAAATCCCAAGAGAGAAGACTGGAGGAGAAGGGATTGTGGTGTGACCATCCCCTCTGGGTAGTGACTTCTTGCTTTTTTGTCTCTCTGTCTCTCAAGTGCACACATTCTGTAGCAAAACTCTCTCTAAAAAAATAATAAGAAAGACATCTCATGCTTTTGGATTAGAAGAATTAATATAATCAAAATGTCATTTCTACTCAAATTGATTTACAAATTCAATGCAATTCCAATCAAATTACCAGGGACATTCTTCACAGAAATAGAACAATTATAAAATGTATCTGGAATCATAAAAGGCCCTTATTGCCAAGGCAATACTATGCAAAAAGAATAAAGTAAGAAGCATCTCATTATCTGACCTCCAAACATATTACAATGCTGTGATAATTAAAACAGTATAATACTGGCACAAAAACAGACACGTAGACCAGTGGAACAGAATAGAGAATCCAGAAATAAACCCCAAAACATGTGACCAACTCATCTTTGATAAAGGGAACAAGATAATGCAGTGGAGAAAGAAAATCTTTCTAGCAAATGGTGTTGGAAGAACTGGACAACCACCTGTAGAGAAATAAAACTGGGCCTCACTCTCTTACCATTAATAAAAATCAACTCAAAATGGACCAAATATTTAAATATGAAGCCTCAAATTATAAACTCTTAGTGGAAAACACAGGGGGTACTCTGGAAGACATTGGAATAGGTGATTATTTCTTAAATAAGACCCTTAAAGCACAGTCAGTAATTCCAGAAATAGAGAAGTGGGACTAATCAAACTAAGAGGTTTCTGCAAAGTCAAGAAAACAATAAATAGAGTGAGGAGACAACTCACAGAATGGAAGAACATATCTTCAAGCTATGTTTCAGATAATGGACTGATAACTAGAATGTATAGGGAACTCAAGAAGGTCATTCAGGAAAAAAATGAATTCAGTTAAATGGGTAAATGAGCTGAACAGACAACTCTCTAAGGAAGAGATACAAATTACCAAAATACTTAGGAAAAAATGTTCACCATCTCTTACAATAAGGCAAATACAAATCAAAACCACAATGAAATACCATTTAACACCAGGTAGAATAGCTATAATCAAGAAAATATAGAATGACAAGTTCTGGTTAGGCAGTGATGAAAAGGGGATCCGCCTACACTGTTGGTGGAAATATAAGTTGGTATAGCCACTATGGAAAACAACATGAAGCTTCCTCAAAAACCTATAAATAGAATTACCTTATGATCCAGTAATCCCACTCTTTGTTATTTACCCAAAGGATAGGAAATTACTCCATTGGAAGGATATTTGCTATTCATGTTTATTGCAGCATTATTCACAATTGCAAAGATATGGAACTAACTGAAGTGCCCAAGAACTACTGCCTGGTGTGAAAATTGTGTCACATATATACTATGGAGTGCTAGTCACCCATCAGGGACAATAAGACACTGTCATTTGTCTCAAAGTGATTGAATATGGAAGACCTACTGCTAAGTGAAGTAAGTCAGACCGAATGACGAATACTGTATTCCCACTCAATATATACTGAATGTCTGCACTCTGGCAGAAATGGAAAGATCTCAGAAATATGATAGTAGGAAGGATAAGTGTAGACACCAGAGTCAGTAAGGAATGGGAGCGGATGGTAGAGAGTGGCTGGGAGGTGCAAAGGGAAGAAATACTTAACAGATACAAGAATGTAAAATTTTCTGCTGAAAATGATATAATATCCTTAATTTGATTGTCAGAAATTAAGAAAATAAGCATGAGATCCCTATTTTCCTCTTTGTAAAGAAATGATAGAAGTATGACATTGGGAGGTGCTAGATGGTGGTACAGTGGTAAAATATGACAGTCTGTGAGACTAACTCACATGGGAAGGTTCCAAGTTTATGTCTAGAGACCTCCCTGAGGGTGCCAGATGATGCCAGGTACATGCATGCCTGTAATCCAGGCGAGCTGAGGCTGGAGGTGAATGGCAGCATCAGGATCTATCTGAATCTCTTATTCATGGGAGAAATGAATAAACTTTTAACAAAATATGTCTTTTTAGTTGTACATCATGTTTGTCTCAAATGTATTTTTGAGACTATATGTTTATAATAAATTATGTTTACCTCTAAAACTGCTATTGATACATATTTTATGGGTTTAAGAGCACTTAGAGAAGATAAAATGAAATTGTATGATTGTGGTTAGTAATTCATTTCAACATGGTTCCTATTAAGTGAATATGAGAGATTTTAAAATTTCATCATAGAATACATCTTATTACGGTAAATATTTTCACATAGTGGGTATTAATATACATTAATCTTATGAAACATAAATCATAGTAGACATTAAAATAATAACAAAGGAATTTTGGCATTTAGATTTTTGTTTTGTTTTCTGCATTTGAAGACATCACTATTCTAGCACATTCACAAAAGCAGCTGTAATGATCTGGTGCCCAGGACCCCTCACACACACACACACACACACACACACACACACACACACAGCTGAACCTGACCTGGTGAGGCCCTCTAGCACAGGCTAGTCTGCATCTCTCCCGCCCCTGCAATGCCCCACCTCTGCATTTGGAATATGATCCTCCCTTCCCTTCTTTAGCCCAAGGGCCTAGGTCGTTTTGGGGACTCTCCATCTCATTATACCAATTACGTGTTTATCCCTCACTGTCTCTCAGGTCTTATTCACTCTTTGGTGGTAGAAGCCTCACAGATGCACATGAAGTCCTCCTCTTTCTGAGCTGTCTTCAACTCCGTTTTCTCTTTAGGGTCTTTCCTGACATGAGGCCCCTAAAGGAGCTAGTTCATTCTGGGTACTTTTCTGAATCATGGCTTCCATCATGGCTTCCTAGGCATTGGTTCTTCTTGTCGTCCCTTTACATGACTTTAGAAGTGGTTTCATGGATCTGATATATTCATTCTCACTCAGTTGTGGTTCTCTCTGGTTCTTGTCTTCCTGGTACTATATACACGCAAGATGATGGGGTATGGCCATCAAACAGTTCTATTTGTTCTTTTAGTTCCTTTATTTTTTTCAACTTTTTAAATTGTGATAAAATATACAAGTGGTCTTCAAAACTTTTATGGAAAACCGTATTATTTAAAAAACTGTGTATGGATTGCAAAACTTTTAAAATTTATTTTTTAAGTATTATTTTTCAGTTCACTATAGGGCACATGAGCTCACCAGAGAGAGAAATTGAGAGACGGAGAGAAATTGTTAAAGCAAGCCACCAGATCTGGGACTTGAACCACAGTCAGCCATGTGGGAATCCAGTGCCTTAACCACTACGCCACCTGGCCGAATTGAGGAACTTTTTACATCATAGGAAACTCATATTTATATTCAATCTTCCCATGAACTTCTTGACATACCCTCAGATACAACATAAAATTTGACACCCTAAACATTCGAACTGTATAGTTTCAATGGCCCCAGGGACATTCACAGTGTTCTATAATCATCATCACTATTTCCGAAATGTTTCAGCAGAGCAAACAAAAACTGTACGCATTAACAAGTAATTGACTCCTCATTGCCTCCACCCCTGGTAACCTCAGATCTGCTTTCTGTCTCCATAAATCTGCCTATTCTTCATGTTTCATATAAGTGGTATCATAAAGTATGTGTCTGTAACATCTTAATTTCATTCAGCATGACATTTTTTTTTTTTTGAGAGATTTTCGCTATAGGGCGCGTGCGCTCGCCAGACAGACAGAGAAAGACATAGAGACAGAAAGCGAGAAATCACCCCCACGGGGGGATGGTCACGCCGCAATCCCTTCTCCTCCATTCTCCTCTCGGGATCTTGGGCACGCACGCACACGCGCCCGGCGTGAGTTTTAAGCCACCGGGTCCGGGACACGAACCACGGTCAACTACGTGGGAGTCCAGCCACATAGCCATTACGCTAACTGCTGGTTCCCTTGTTTTTTTTTTTTTTAAGAGAGATTTTTGCTATAGGGTACATGCGCTTGTTGGAGAGACAGAGAGTCAGAAAGTTAAGAAATCACCCCAGGGGTATGGCCACGCCACAATCCCTTCCCCTCCATTCTTCTCTCAGGATTTTGGGCACACATATACATGCACCCCACTTGAGTTTCAAGCCTCCAGGTCCAGGACTTGAACTGCAGTCAGCCATATGGGAATCCAGTCATGTAACCATTACGTCATCTGTTAACCCCCAGCATGAAATTTTCAAAGGGTTCATCCTTGTAGCATGTATTCAAATTTCCTTTCTTGATATAAGTAGATAATGTCCCATTGTATGTACAGTTCACATCATGTTTCTCCCATTTCCTTTTAAAAGTTAATTTAGTTAAGATAGTCTTTCCTTTTCCTGGATCAAAAGTCAAACTCTCTAGTCACTCAAAAATCACACCACAGTTTTAGGGTCACTTTGAGTTACAAGCACAGTCACAATTCATTAAAAATGCCTTGTCTCAGGCCAGCAGGTGACATGGTAATTAAGGTACTCCTCCATGGCCGACTGCAGTTCAAGTCCCGAATGTCGTGGCATGCTTTCTCACTTCCCTCCCTTTCTCTCTATCTCTCTCTGGTGAGTACACATGCTCTATAGCAAATTGAAAACAATAATAATAATAGATAAAATTAAATAAATAATACTTTTTTTAAATGCCTTGTCTCAAATAAAAAACTTAACATTCAATCTTCTACTCCTGCCCCTGAAGCCCAGTGCTTTGTGCCACACCTGGGTATATTTGATATAGACCCCTGAGTACGCTGATACAGCTCACTAGGTTGTCTGGGGATTCATCAAGCCCTACCTATAGCACTGACTCTTTATCCACCTTCATGTCAAGACTGAAGTAAGTACAATAACTGATTGTTCACTTCATCAACAAAGACCTGAAAAGTATCCACTTCACCTATGTCCAGATCCAGGTTTTTGAATTCCAGAGTCAAAAATTAGTGTAACTGAAATATGAATAACTTAACCCTATTTTAGTACCTATAAAGTTTCAGACACATCACAGAATCATCCCTCCCAGAGCAAAGTTTCCGGTTCTACTTAGATAGCCGAATTCTAACCCCTGGGTCTTTTACGTACAACAGTAATGTGACCTTGTGAACATAATCAGAAAGATTTGTCAAAATACTTTGGAGGATTTTTTGTAGCATTATTATATAATAGATAAAATTTGGAACAGTCAAGTTTTCAATAATAGTCTAGTGGTCAAATATATTTTTGTTAATCTTATGCAATAGACTATAATACTTGGTTACAAAGAATGATGGCAATCTATGTCCTCAAATGTCCTAAAACTTAATACATAGAATTACATGGAAACACACACACACACCCACAAGATCAGTGCTCATCAGTATTTTCTGGAAAGAATGAAAGAAACCATTCTCAGTGGTTCCTTTTGGGTAGAGGAAGTGAGGATGTGGGGAAGGAAGCTTTTACTTTTCAATTTATAACTGTAATGTTTGAGGTTTCTAAACACATAGTTTGATTACTTTGACTTTTTACAACATAACAGACTGAGTTTATCCTTAATTAAACTACTTGTATTTTTTTAACCTAGTAATGTTACTTGTGAAAAAGTAAAAGTTAATTGTTATTTGTGAAAAAATAAGATGGCAGGGACCAGCAGTTAACGTAATGGCTATGTTGCTGAACTCCCATGTAGTTGACCACGGTTGGAGTCCCAGACCTGATGGCTTAAAACTCATGCCGTGCGCGTGTGTGGGCGTGCCCAGGATCCTGCAAGGAGAATGGAGGAGAAGGGATTGCGGCATGGCCATCCCCCCCGGGGGGTGATTTCTCGCTTTCTGGCTCTCTGGCTCTCTGGCGAGCACACGCGCCTATAGCAAAAATCTCTAAAAAAATAAAATAAAATAAAAAGATAATAATAATAAGGTGACCAATAATTAAATTAGGTAGAATTTACACTATTTCAGGCTGTTCCCTGGCAGATCCAAGGGCTCGAAAACCAAATCCGCAGAGCCCCAAGATGCCCTGGAGAAGGAGCGAGGCCTGCGGCGGCCCGACTCTTCATTCTTCAGGCTTATAATTTGCATCGAACCCACCGGCTGTGGTACCAATCTTGTTGAATGACATATCTGAGGAAAATGGAAGTGAAGTCTGCTGGGAAATTTAATTTACATTCTCAACATAAATTCCATGAGACGTGTCACCGAAAGCACTGAGCATCCAAATGCAAAATAGGTGAATTTGGGGTTTTGCCTAGATTTCACATAGTTTAAGTAGTTCCTAAATTATAGGGAAACGTGCCCTCATGCTGCTTTGCATGCCGCTGTATTCTAGGAATCACACCCTTGCAGTGTATTTTGTTGTTGTGTTTGTCTAGCTCCCCCAAAACATGAAAATGAGGATTGTCTAGTGTAGGGCCCAGAATATAGCATATTGACCCAGTTGAGTGACAAAGAAGCAGCCTAACAGGAACACCGAAGTCAGAACTACGTACATAATGGTTCTGCTACCCACCTTCAGTGCAATTTAGACAGAGCCAACATGACCCAAGCAAATACGCACTTAGTGCTAGAATAATGTGTTTCTCATGCTTGGCCAACATTCCTCTGGAAAAGCCTAAGCCTGTGAATTAGTAGGTCAGTTCTCTACAGTTTCCTGGGGAGGCACAGGACTTTTGCTGGGCGAAGACAGGTTGCTCCCATTGTCAGGGGTCTCCAAGGGTCTGCAACAGATCTAGAAATGACATGGTCCAGAATTCTAAGAAAAGCATTCAGCATTCCCCTTTTCTGCTTTGTATTTTAATGGGCCCATGGGCCAGATGAGGTTCTCAAAGACTCACTCACTCCATCAGCACTGAAATAAATGAGGACTAAGAAAAGGAACCTGAAGACTCTCGCAGGCAAATCCGGCCTGGTTCAGACTGGGCCTGACTCACACTTGCCCTAAGATTTGGAAGCTCAAGGGAGGTATACCTGGCAGAGCTACCTGAGCCTGCCACAAAGGCCTCGCCAGTTCACTCAAAAGTTTTATTATGGGTAGAGACTAAGAAGCAGATTTTTTTTTTAATGTAAATTTTATTTAAGAATTTTTTTTCCAAGGAGAAGACAAATCTCAGGTAAGACTGCAAGTCTCCGGGTAAGGCGCAGGCCAAATGTAGAAGGCACGCCCAGTCCGCTCCTTTCTGACCAGGGTCAGAGCAAGAATAACAAGAAGGCGCCTTTTTAGAGGAGAGAGCGCTTGCTGATGCTCTCGGGGAAGTAATTTGTCAAGTGGACCTATCGCTGCACTGCCAAAAACAAATCAATTTTCTTCTCCATTCTTTAGAAGCTGGCCCACAATGCCTGTTTCTTTCCTCACTCCATGCCACCCATCACTCTGTTTTAGAAAGAAAGAATATTGTTCCCGACACCCGTTCTCCACAAAGCCACGCTGGTTATTGTCCTGCATGCAGTGATAGTCTGAGAATGTAATATGGAGTGATTTTTTTTTCCCCAGTTCTTCTCAAGGTGTTAGTGTTAAACTGACAGGTCCGTAAGTCACAGGGATTCTGCATTAGCCATACCTGTGGCTACCTAAAGGGACCCCTTGCAGAATGTCACCTATCCCTAAAGAATTCTCAAGAAAATAACTAGATACATGTTTGCGTATGTCTTTCTGATCTTGAAAGCTTATCTTTTTTTAAAAAATTTTTTTAATTGTCAGAGGGTACATACATTCAACACAGAGAGACAGAAAGACAGAGACAGGTAGTGGGGAAAAGCCTTCCCCCGCCATGAGGCATGGTCCCTTCAGTCCCTTCTCCTCGTCTCCATTTTGTCAGGATTTCCAGCATGTGCCTGGCCTACTTTTCAAGCTTCTGGGCCTAGGATTCAAACCAGGGTCAGCCATATGGTGTCTAGCTCCCTTAACAACTAGGCTGCAAGTCCCAGCTCTTGAAACCTTGTTCTTTGTGTATGCAAATCTACATATTGACTCTGCCCTCAGTATTTGGAGGTGGTATAAAACTAAAGATATATTGAGTCCAATAATCTATAAGTTAACCTTTTTTTTTTTTTTTGGAGAGGTTTTTGCTATAGGGCGTGTGCGCTCCCCAGACAGACAGAGAGAGAGACAGAAAGGGAGAAATCACCCCCCAGGGGGGGATGGCCATGCCACAATCCCTTCTCCTCCATTCTCCTCTTGGGAGCTTGGGCACGCACGCACGCACGCACACACGCCCGGCGTGAGTTTCAAGCCATCAGGTCCAGGACGCAAACTGTGGTCAACTACATGGGAGTCCAGCGACATAGCCATTACGCTAACTGCTGGTCCCATCTATAAGTTAACCTTTGCAGCAGTAAGTGCAGTGGATTTTTAAAGAATGAGAAATCATTGGATATACCTCCTTATGAAGAAACACACCCTACCTCCTCCCATTATTTTTCAGCCTTCTCTAGACCCTGCATCTATATGGTTTTATGTGTAACAGGGAGTGGATGGCAAAGCTAAATTCAGAAGACAGCTGCTATTTAGAGAAAAATAAATCAAAGTAAGCTTCTGAAAGACTCTTTCATGTGGAGACAGGGCTAGCTTTTGTATAAGTAGCATTGTTCATTGTAAAGTATAGATGCTACTTGATAGGAAAAGTCAAAGTAGAAAGATGGGATTAAAGAGATAAGATCTTTGTTATACTAAATCTATTGATCTAGAACTTCTCATAGTGGGCTGGATGGAAACTGCTTCACGTTGTGAATGTAACAGAGGTTTTTAAAAGATCTCCACACAGATGTTTGGAGGCCATGTAACTGTGTATATTTTTAGCTTGTCATTCTAAAAAAAAAAAAAGGTTGTTTCTGACAGATTTCAGAAAAGCTTAAATTTCCATGTATACATATATACATAATTTAGATAAAACACTTACTGGTTGTGCTTTTAATATTCGAAGCATCACTATTGACATCATTAACGTACAATCAGAAATTGGCAGAGATGCAGTTATCCCAGGAAGTTGAGAAAATAACCAGCATGAATCCCACTCTAACATTTACCTCCCCTGTAAAGCAGGGCTGCTTGCTGATTGAGCTTGCCCCTCCGCATCTGGCTCCCAGCCCAGATGGGGCAAATCACCATCAGGAGTCCCCTGTTAGAATCTGTGTGTGGCAGACAGTGTCCTTGCCCTGCTGATGTCATGTCTGCCTTCTTCTTGCTAATAGAACACTTTTTTTTTTCAAGTGTCTGCCTCTTTGGGAGGTGACCTCCTTCCCAAGTCCACAGTGTGTCCTGAAGTGTTCAAAGTCAGCCAGTCCCATGGCCCTTACTAGTGATGGGATCTGGGCTCTCCAGGACCTTCTGTACTTGACGGCACTCCTAGGTGTATGCGCTCTAAAGCCACCTGTTGTTGGACTGGGTGTTAGTGGTATAATACATTTCCGTTCAAGTTGATTGAATAGGAGCATCCTCTCTCTATATCCCAAAATCTCTTACCTGGTACATAGGCATTTATTTCTCTTGATATTGACCAAAGACATTTTTTAAAGAATTATTTTATTTAATTTTATTTATTATTATTATTGTTATAATTTGATTTGACCAGAGAGAGAGAGAGAGAGAAAGTGATAAAAAACAAGCCAACAGGTCTGCAACTCAAACCGTAGTCAGTCATGACAGAAGTCTGACGCCTTAACCACCACACCATCTGCCAGCCTCTTGGCCAAAGGCATTTATTCACTAAGGACTTTGGGCAGATAAAAAGTTTTATTTTGTTTTGCTTTTTAAAAGAGATACTGGATAAGGACTTTTTGATAACAGATAAAATCCCCTTCAGATTATCTCCCACAATAGTTTTTGTGACCATTGCAGTTGTAATCAGCAAACAGGGCATTTCCCTTCTTCCCTCCCTAGCTAACTGACGACAGCGTGCGCCATTATATTATCCAGACCTTAGCTCCTTGGTGTGTGACCAAGGCCCCACACAACAATGGCTTAAGTCGATGGAAGTTTATTTCTCTCTCTCATAAAAATCTTGGGCTGGGACGGCGGCTCTGCTCCACCTGCAGTCACAGGGTGGCTTAGCACCACGCACAATTTCAATCAGGAGCAAAGGGGCAGGAGAAGGGGATGTTCACCTTCTCTCTAAGGCCAGATCCCGAGCAGCACCCACCTGGACTCACAGTCCTCTGGAGGGAAGTCAGGAGCAGGGCTCTGTGGCTAGCCCCGAAGGCAGGGGAGCTCTCTGCTCTATGCCACATGCCGAGCTAAAATTGCTGGGAAGGAAAGGGCCAGTGGAAGGTGGGGACAAGTGTCACTCGCAGTCACATCTGGCATTTCTTTCTCTCCTTTTAGCCTCACTCAAATACCACCCACTTCTTTTCAGTCTCAGATTTTTTTTTTTTTTTTTTATTTTTTTAGGGAAAAAAAGCAACTTCTGAGCAGGGTGCTACTTTTTTATTTCCAGCAAGACTGAGTATTTGCTCAATGGTCTCTTTTTAAGCGATGTAAGCCTTCCACTTTCTGTACTCATAGGCATGAAAAATTAGGCCCCCAACTCTCAATAATACCTATAAAATTATATTCACTTCTTACCTTAACAGGTGTTGTAACAATAACTTCCTGAGTTTGCGCAGAAAAATAAATAGTTAGCATTCACCATCTCCATAAACTAAGTGTAGCGGTATAATTCTAGAAAATTCCCTAGTTGGGCTGATGTTTTTACCCGCTGATTTTTTTGGTTCTTATTTTACATACAAATGCACTGCTTTACCGTGTAGAACTACGCAGTCCACAGATTAAGGCTTTTGGAGTTACAAATTGAATATGATATTTCACGTAGCACTCCGAGTGTGTATCAACTTCGGATTTACATTTCTATCAGAAGTCCTAGGAGTTTTCACTTTTATCCTTCTCCCACAATCACTGGAAAGCACTCCGTTTTCAGCAACAAAGCTATTCTAATAAGAAACGTTCACCGGGGGGAAAGGTCAGTATCTTTCCTTCTATTTATAATAAATCCATAATACTTGTAAAAGAAGCTCATTCACTTATTCTGTGTGCATTAATTGACTATCCACTATGTACAAGGCACGGTAGCAGACCTGTGGGCACACAAAGGTGATGACACAGCCACAGAATGTGCAAAGTTATAATCTAGTGGGAAATCAAAATATATGCATGAAACAGCAGAGCCATGTGGCAACAGAGAACTGTCCTCGGAGGGGCCAGAAGGTGGCATGGTGGTTAAGGTGCTGGACTCCCACCTGGCTGACTTAGTTAGAGTCCCAGACCCACAGCTTGAAACTCACACTGGGCCTGTGTGTGTGTGTGTGTGTGTGTGTGTGTGTGTATGCGTGCATGCCCAAAATCCCAAGAGAAAACTGAGAGAGCAGGGACTGCAGTATGGCCATGCCCCTTGTGGGGTGTTTTCTCACTTTCTCTCTTTGTTTCTCTCTCCAGCAAGCCCACGCACACTAAGACAAAAAAAAAAAAAAAAAAAAAAAAAACCGTGGCCTGAAAATCTCCCACACAGCTCAGGATAGTCAGGGGCATCCTGGCCTAGTTTTTATACCTTCTCGAACATACTTCATTTAACACTCATCACAGTGTTTGCTTCCATACTGTTTATCAGCCGCCATGCCACCCCCACTTCAACTGTGGCCCCTGGTGTACCGAGCAGGGAATGCATTCTGTTAATTTTTGTATCATCAGCACCTGTCAGGGTTCCAACAGCCATGTGATGGAGGAAGAATTATCTGAGAGAAGGTTTTGAGCTATCAAGGATCTGGGAGCTTCATTCAGTGCTTGAAGGGGGCCAAAATGTTGCCTAGAAATGGAAACAAACATTTCAGGGAGAGACTCTGAACCAGAGTTAAAATGCACACAAGGTGGTGGTGGTGATGGTTGGGAGCAGGGAGCAGGGAGCAGGGAGGGGAGGCGGTCCAGAAACCATGACCAGAGGAAGGAGCAGACAATTCTGGCATGTGATCAGGAGCTAAGGAGGGACAGGTTGGTGGGATCCCACGTGCTGACCATCGAGACCAGGTGAGGGCTTTCAGGGAAGTACCTTGATCAGGACTTTTGGACAAAGTAATTTAGTGTGGGTATGAAAGAAGATGGATAGAAAGGGGACTTGCTGAAGTCACCGAGACCCTTTTGACCAACATCTTATATTAATACATAACTCACCTGGGACCAGCAGATGGCATTAGCAGTTACATCCCTGGACTCCCACGTAGACGACTGTGGTTTAAGTCCTGGATCTGGTGCCTTGAAAATCATGCCGTGGTCCTGGGAGGAGAATGGAGGAGAGGGATCATGCTGTGACCATCCCTTTGGAGAAGGATTTCTCACTTTTCCTC
>NW_006159840.1:1848482-1850609 GCF_000334495.1 Tupaia belangeri chinensis | reverse complement strand
GGCTCTCTCTGCCCCTCTTTCTCTCTCTCTCTCTCTCTCTCTCTCTCTCTCTCTCTCTCTCTCTCTGGCAAGCACACATGCCCTTACACAAAAACCTCTTTAAATAATAATATATATACATATACATATATATATACACACACACACACACAAAACTCTCCTAACAACATTATAACACAAAAATTACTATTTATCTTTCTGCCTCAGGCTGGTTGTTCAGAAATTATTTTAAGAATTTTAGTTTTACAATATTATTTTCATTTAGGACCAAACCTCAAGAATATGGAAGATTGAGATGACACTTTGATTTTAGAGACAATTCACAAGCACTTTCTGTATCACGTTTAATAAGAACGTGCAACAGCAACCGAAGTGCAGGGTACCTGTGTATGCAGTGTGTGTCCACCTGCCTTTGCTCTGCACAGCTTAACCTCCTTTATTTTTTAACATAGAAATAAATGTTTAATATTTAAAAGTCTTAAACATTAACTATTTTTTTTGCTTCCTCAGTGTCTCATTGCCCATATAATTGTGGAAGAGCATTTCTTATTTAAATGTCCCTCAAGTGAAAAGATTTCCAGATGGTATTTGGAAGTCTTTTAAACAATGTTTGAGAAATGGTAGCAGGTGGCAAGGGTTAGACAATGACAGCCACCCTTCTCCACTCGGAAATCTCAGCATCTGTGTCCACACACTCAGAGAACGTCATAAGTAAGCCCGCTCACGGGAGCTGCTGCATGTGTGGAGCAGAGCTGACAGTGCACGCTCCACCCTGTCGCCCTACGAGCACCTCCCTTTTCTAATCCCCGTTACTTCCACTTATTAGGTTGTCAGGAAAGTCATGGCGGATTTCTCTATGTTTTTCTATGCAAAAATGCACCACAACTTTTCAGACAACCCAATAGCAATAACTTTTTTCTTAAACTAAGTTATTTCAAAAGCAGAAAAGTAAGTAAAAAGTTCAAACTGATTTTTAAAAGTTTCTTTCCTTCTTTACAAGAGAGAAAGGAAGGGAGACCCCCAACAGGGTCTTGTCATACTATGATCTTCCCCAGCCTCCTGGCCAGCCAGGATTATGGGTGCATCTCTGCAGGGGTGCCCGCAAGCTCAGGTTGATCTGCACGGCTCCAGTACTGTGCAGGGTGCCCGACCGTCCGGTTACGGACTGCTTGGTTGTTTTCAATGTCTCCAAACCACTTAATATGAATGTTGTGAGAATAGTGGTCCTTCCTGGAACCAACATAAATACTCCCCTGAGCAGGCCCTGGTTCCACACTCAGACACACACGCCACACAGCCTCACATATGCACACACACCGCACGCACCCCCCAAAACACACACACACACTGTAGGCACACACCAACACACTCACACACACACACACACACACCTGTTTTACTAGATCCAGGAACAAATTTCTTATTATTTTACCAATTGAAAAAATTATTTGTCCACTTAAGTGAATCCTGAAACTTGTGAATTTTAATTTTAACCCAATTGATTTCTGCACAAATCTGAGTCTCTAGGCCAAATTTTCCTGCAATGAGAAGCATTGTGTGTATGTGCACGCACACACACACACACACACATATATTTGAGAGAGAGAGAATTTTGCTATAGGGCACATGCACTCGCCAGAGGGACAGAAAGAAATCGCCGCCCAGCGGGGATAGTCATGCCACAATCCCTTCTCCTCTATTCTCCTCTTGTGATCTTGAGCATGTACACACATGTGCCCGGCTTGAGTTTTAAGCCGCTGGGTACAGGACTCGAACCACAGAACCACAATCAACTACATGGGAGCCCAGCAATGTAACCATTACTCCACCTGCTGGTCCCTTGCACAAAAATTTTTTTAAAAAATAAAGCTGATCACAGTGAAAAATTTTAAATGGAACTAGTTTTCTGTTTCACGAACATGTATAATGGTGAAATTTTTAAAGTTTTATCAAAACTCCTCTAATTTTTTTTAGTTATTTAATTTTATTTATTATTATTATTACTATTAAATTTGCATTAGGGCACACATGCTAACCAGAGAAAGAGAGAGAAAGATAAGGAAAATGAGAAAGCAAGCCACCAGGTCTAGGAATCGAACCGCAGTTGGCCATGTGGAAATTCAGTGC
>NW_006159840.1:1829780-1848451 GCF_000334495.1 Tupaia belangeri chinensis | reverse complement strand
CCTGCTTAACCCAAAACTCCTTCTTTATTAAAATAATAATAAATTGAATAAAATAATTTTTAAAACTTTTGACATTATTTTCATTTCCTTCTAGACTTTTCTGCTCATCTCTAAAACTACGGTCTATTGTAAAAGTTTCAAAACATCTCTCAATCCTGCTCTTTTAGAGACTTATGCTTCTTCTCACCCCTGCATTCTTCCTTTCTCCAAATCTGGGTATTAGAACCCAGGCAATCTGCCCAGTGGGGTGACACTCAGGCATACAAACCTGGCTAGAAAGGCCATGGTTCTTTTCAGGGCAGCCATCCCTTTCCAAGGACAGGTGCCTGTGGATAAGGAACAGGAAGGGACCTAGTGGCTGATGCCCTTCCATGTCCAAGCAGGCACCCCCCCTGGTGGCGGCTGGAGAGCCAGCTGGAGAGCCTGGGCCTTGCTGTCCCTGCCTGGCAGGCCCCCAGCCCGCCTGGAGCTCTCTGTACTGATCTGCACAGCGCTTTCCATCCTTCTCGGGGCCAAAGGAACAGTACCGTGTGCCTCGTTCTCACATCCTTTCTCATTCGCCCCATTTCCTGGTGTTGGCCAAACCCTACAAGCCTCAGTCTTCCTTTCCAAGCCTTTTACACTTCCTCCAACCACTCCCAACTGCCTCCTCTGCTCTTTGCTAAGTTCCTTCCTCCTAAAAGCTGTCCTCTCTGGGCCTAAGTCTGGCTCTCTATAAAACCAAGTATGCTGGTTGGAAATTAGCCTACTAGGGGAATTTGCAGAGGGGTGTAGGCCCTGTGGCTAGGGTCACCCTGAGACCCCAGTACTTGTGCTGAGCCATTGAGTTGTCACTTCCTGCCCTATTCTACTCAGGTGGCTTTCTCTGGAAGTCAAGGTGTGGATGGCCAGAGCCACCCAGCTGCTCTGACTGCCCAGTATCTGGACACATCACAAGAACACCCAGGGTCTGAGATGCCGCTTCTTTAGTTCAAGGTTTCTCGGAGAAGCACTGCTGCCCAGGACCACGTGGGAGTACGTTCATAGGCACACTACCTGTGTATGTGTCCTCACACAAGTACATCCCCCCCCACAAATATTAACAGACACACAAACCTCTTTGGATTCCATCCATATCCCTTCCTTTGGGTGGTCTTACAGAGCCACTTACTTGGGACCCCTTTAGCTCCTGCAGTTGATTTCTTCCATCATATGTCATTAGAGCCTGGGGAAGAAATGGTGGGATAATTTCTGAGCTAGGGCAAATGATGGAAGTGATAGGACTTACCTCCAGGGAGATACACAGTATATCCTGTGGGGATAAGCAGCATGCTCACTTTGAACCAATGTATTATCTGACAGCTAGTTGGAAATTAGAAATTGAAATGGATGTACTGGGAACACAGTAAAGATTTTGAGTTATCCTGTGAAAGGTAGTTGTGAAAGCTCTTCAAGAAATAGTCTGCTCTCTGAAGAAGAGCAGCATAACAGTCTTTTAAAAGAAGTGGGAAGACTTACAGTTCTTCTTTCAGATAGAATGAGGCAACTTCAGTTTTTCCTCATCTCTGGGGGGTGATAGGGGTGTGAAGGAAATGGAAAGAGCAATTTCTTCTAAGAGTGTGATCTTCAAACCAGGGTGCTGTCTATGGAAGATGATGCACGAAGTCACAGGATAAAGAAAGTCAGTCTCCCCGGACAATTTGGGGGCATGTCTGGCTGAAAAATGGTACTTTCATATTGAACCAAATGCTTGAATCCTCAAAAATTTCTAAATTTCCTTTGAGCTATAACCTCTAGACTCTTCAGAGTGTAGCTGTTTCTCTTCCCTCCGCTGTCCAGGGACATCTCTGCATAAGCATTTGAGATGTGCTAACATAAATGATGAAAAAAACCAAACATACACACATAGTCAAAACCCACTGAAAATATTGGCTAAAATGTCCAGGTGCTATGAAATGAATTAAGTTTTTAAAGACTGCTTCTCATATAAAATATTTTGCTCCTCTTTTGGTTTTATACCATGCTTAACAAGTTTCACTGCTCTAAGAAGCAAGTTAATGTCCTTGCATTATTTTTGTTTATATGCCATGTAAAAGTAACTGGTCTCATGAGGACTGACATTAATTATTATCAAATGATCTTTTCCTTCATCATCAAAATGTAATCAACTAAATCTTCACCTCCCAAGTGACATATATATTATAAAATATTTAACCCATGCAAAAGTTTCAAGCTAGAGCTATAAATCAATTGTTCCAGTACTATTTGTAAACGTTTCTTAATTTAGAAAATACTACTTGTGCCTTTTCTTTTTAGAGGTTTTTGCCATAGGGGTTATGCGCTTACCAGAGAGAGAGAGAGAGAGAGAGACGGAGATAAAGACAGTGAGAGGGAAAGTGAGAAATCACCCCATGGGAGAATGGCCACGTAGCCATCCATTCTCCATTTTCCTTCACGAATCTTGGACACACATACACACGAACCCGACATGATTTTCAAGCCACCAGGTCTGGGATTTGAACCACAGTCAGCCATGTAGGAATCCAGTGATGTAACCACTATGCCATCTGCTGGCCTATTTGTGCCTTATTTTAAGAAGACAACTTACATGAAGGATGGACTCTATCAAAGCAACTTTACTTAAATTGAGCTATCTTATTTATATAAGTAGAGTGTATTTAACTCAAGTATTTATATGTATTATTACTTGAAATGGAAACAGTATAAATTTTACAAGAATCTAGCTGTCTGTCCCAGTGCTTTGACATTGTAAATATATTTCATAATGTCTTCTGTGACACACTATCCTCAGCTATAAAATAAGTTCTTCTGTCTCTAAGATTCTTTCATGCATCCTCATGTGGATATTACCAGAGCATATGAGCAAGCACATGGCTTGCCTCACCAAGCTTGTGAAGTTGGTACTCAGTGGCACCACATTAGGCAGCTAGGGAGACACAGACATCAGCACAGCCTTAGGTCAATGTTGTCTTTCCATCTTCCCTTAAGTGTCTACCTTAAAGAATCACTTGTCAAACAAGATGTTGAATGATGACCTCTTGCATTAAATACTCTAAATTTGTAAGTATCAGAGAAGAAATAAATGCAATCGGAAGTAAAAAAAAAATAAAAAGATAAATGAAATAAGTTTTTTGGATAAGATGAAACAAAATTGACAGACCCTTAGCTAGACGAAGGAAAAAGAGAGAAGATCCAAATAAAATGAGAGGTGAAAAAGGAAACACTCTAACTTATTTCCCAGAAATACAAAGGACCATTAGTAACTATTATGAACAACTATATGCTAGTGAAGTGGAATACCTAGAAGAAATAGTTAAATTCCTAGACACATACAGCCTACCCAGGTTGAACCAGGAAGAAAATAGGAAACAGGATCAATAAAGAGCAATGCGACTTAATCAGTAATTTTTAAGAATCTCCCTACAAAACAAAAGCCTTGGACCTATGACTTCACTGATCAAGTCTACTAAACTTTTAAAGAACAACTAACACCACATATTTCAAACTATTCCAAAAAATTTCAAGAGAAAAGAATTTTTCCAAATTTATCTTCTGAGACCAGCAATTCCCTGATATCAAAACCAGATAAAGACACAACAACCACAAAAAAAGAAAACTACACAATAATATCTTTTATGAACACAGATGCAGAGATTCTTAATAAAAGTACCAGAAAACTGAATTCAATACCACACCAAAAAACGTATACACCATGACCAGCTGGGATTTATCTCAGAGATTCAAGCATCATTCAATGTAGGCAAATCAATAGATGTGATGCATGACATCAGTGAAATGAAGGACAAAAACCATATAATTATCTCTGTAGATATAAGAAATTAAAAAATGGACAAAATTAAACATTCCTTCACGATAAAAACTCACAATGAATTAACTGTAAAAGGAACGTACCTCAACACAGAAAAGTCATATGTGACAATATCACAACCAACATCACACAGAATGGGGAAAGAAATTGAAAGCGCTTTCTCTAAGAACTGGAACAAGACAAGGATGTACACTTTCACCACTCTTACTCCACATAGTACTATTGGAGGTCCCAGCCAGAACAACTTGCCAGGAGAAAGAAATAAAAAGCATCCAAAATAGAAAAAAGAATGTCAGACTGTTCCTGTTAACAGATGACATTATGTATATAGAGAGAAAACCTGAATACTGCACCAAAAATCTGTCCAGACTAATAAACAAGTTCAGCAGAGTTGCAGAATACAAAATCAACAGGCAAAATTAGTTGCATTTCTATACAGCAATAAGAAAGCTAATTAATTAAGAAAGCAATCCTGTTGAGATCAGCAGATGGTGTAATGGTTGTTGCTGGACTCCCACATGGCCAACCACCATTCAATTCCCAAACCCAGTGGCTTGAAAATCATGCTGGATACATGTCCAAAGTCTCAAGAAGAGAAAGGATTGTGGCATGGCCATCCCTCCAAGGGTTGATTTCTCACTTTCTGTCTCTCTGTCTCTCCCTATCTCTCTGGCAAACATATGCACCCTATAGAAAAAAAAAAGGAAAGAAATCTCATTTACAATAACTACAAATAAATTAAACACCTAGGAATACATTTAACCTAGGGTGTGAAATATCTCTATAATGGAAACTATAAAAATACTGATGAAAGAAATTAAAGAAGAGAGGTCAGTTGGTGGCAAAGCATTCACTGAGCATTCAGGGTGAGTGCATGTGTGTCTGTGATCAGACTACTTGAGTTGAGTAGAGACCCTATTGGGGGGGGGGGTGTATCTGTTTCTTGGTTTCACTATCTTTCTCTCTTTTTCTCTTTCTCTCTCTCTTTCTCAGTAATTAAAAATAAACTAAAGAAATTGAAGAAGACACAAAGAATTGGAAACACATCCAATGTTCATAGATTACAAGAATCAGTATCATTAAAAATGCTCATACAACTGAAAGTGATCTACAGATTCAATGCAGTAACTATCAAAATACCAATGGTATTCTTTACAGAAATATAAAAATTACCATTTTGTATGTAACTGCAAAAAAAATAAATAAAAATTAAAAGCAATCTTGACAAAAATAAAGATGGTGGGGCCAGCAGGTGGCATGGTGGTTAAGGCGCTAGACTCCCACATGGTTGACCATGGTTCAAGGCCCAGACCTGAAGATTTGCTTTGTCACATTCCCTCTCTTTCTCTTTCTGTGTCTCTCTTTGGTAAGTGTGTGTGCCTTATAGCATATTAAAAAATAATAATAAATTAATCTTTTTAAAAAGGATAAAGCTGGAAGCATCACGATATCTGATTTTAAGATATGCTACAAAGCTATAGGAATGAAAATATACCATTAGCATAGAAACAGACAGAGACTAATGGGATAGAATAGAGAACACAGAAACAAATCTGCATACACACAGCCAAATGATTTTTAACAAAGGCACCAAGAACATTCACTGAGGAAAAAACAGTCTCTTCAACAGATGGTAATGTGAAAACTGGATATCCAATTGTGAAAAAAAAAAGGAAAAGAAAGAAAAGAAAAATAAACTAGGCCCCATCTCACACCTTATACAAAAATCAATTCATAACAGATCAAAGATTTAAATATAAGACTTAGAACTATAAAAATACTATAAGAAAATATAAGAAATGCTTCTGGACATTTACAACATTGCATAAGCAATGAAAGTAAAACTAGACAAACTGGATTATATCAAACTAAAATAGTTTTGCACAGCAAAGTAAATAATCTACAAAGTGAAGAGATGACCTACAGAATGGGAGAAAATATTTGGTATCTATTAATCTGACAAGGAATTACTATCCGGAATATACAAGATACTCAAACAATTCAGCAGCAAAAAAATCATCCAGTTCAAACTTTAAGCAAATGAACATTTCTCAAGTCATACAAATGGCCACCCAGTATATGAAAAACACTCAACATCACTAATAATTATGGAAATGTACATCAGAAACACAGTGAGGTATCATCTTACCCCACTTACAATGACTACTACCAAAAAGAGAAAAAAATAGCAAATACTGGTGATGATACAAAGGGTAACTCTTACATACTGTGGGTGGGAATGTAAATTTGTACAACTATTATAGAAAGTAGTATGGAGGTTCTTCAAGAAGCTAAAAACAGAACTATTGAATGGCCCAATAATTCACTATTGAGTATATTAACAAAGGAAAGGAAATTAGTATGCTAAAGAGACACCAACAGCCCAGTGTTTATTACAGCCTTATTCACAACAGCCAAAATATGGAATCTGCCTAAGTATTCATCAACAGATGAATTACTAAAGAAAATTTAATACAGATACACATGGAATAATATCCATTTAAAAGCACAAAGTTTTGTCATTTGAAGCAAGATGAAAAGTGTGGAAGACGTTAAGGTAAGTGAAATAAGCTAGGTCCAGAAAGAAAGAGAAATAGCATGTGGTCTCACTCATATGTGGAAACTAAAAAAAATTGATCTCATAGAAGGAAAGAATAGAGTTATGGTTTCTAGAGGTAGGAAAGGCTGGGGGAAAAAAAGGACAGGAAGATGTTGGTTAACAGATTTGAACTTACAGTTGGACAGGATGGACAGTTCTAGTGTTTTACAGCACAATAGGGTGACTACCATTAACAATATTGTATATTTTAAGGTAGCTAAAATAGAGAGTTTGAAATGCTCTCAACACAAAGTAATGATAAATGTTTGAGGTTATGGATATGCTAGTAACCCTGATTTGACCAATACACACACACACACACACACACACACAAACCCTGCACTGTACCCATAAAATACATACAATTATTGCAGCAGTTAAAAATAATAAAAAAAAAGAGACCCTCAATTTGGTTTGCAGGAAGATGTGCATTGACTATAGAGAGCTACCCAAGATAGAATCTACCCAAGATAGAATGACACTCATGGTATGAGTGTCACATGGAGACACAATGAAAATAACAGGCTCTTAAGTTAGGTTGTTCAAACAAGACTATTCCTGTGAGTACAGAAATAATAATTCAAATGAAGCAAAGCAGGATTCCCGCCTTCTAATGTAGAAACATAAGCAAGCAAACAATACTTCTTTGTCCTTTCATACACAGCATGAGGTTTTAAGGAAGACCTTATTTATGGGGCTTTTTTGTTCAGTTTTGGTTTCATTTTCAAGGATCATTGTCCAGCCCCCTACTTTCATGTAGGACTTCATCTAATCATTCAAGACAAATAGTCACCTCTCTTTAAGAGGTAATTATACCATCTCCTGAGGCAGCATTTAATTACCTTTGCTGACAAGAAGTTACTCAATGTCTAACCTCAAACCTTGCTTGCTGAAGTCTAAATTTCATGTATCTTGCACCAACTTTTAATATAACATTCTTACAAACTTCTAGATTTCAGATGTCCTGGTGTACCCCAGAGTAAGTTGCATGTTATGCAGTGGGACCCTATTTTTAGGCACCTCCACCCTACTTGGGGGCTCCACTGAGAAAGACCCATCCCCCTGTTAGGAACACTAGGATTTCTCCTCTGGGGTAACTCTGAGGGCTCCCATCTTATTTCCCATTGTCACAGGGTGCTAGTGGATGCTATCGGGGGCTTTAGAATCTTTGCTTCTACTAAAGGGTGAAGGGCCACTGTTCTTTAATGGTGTGGGAGGAAGGTAATAATTCCTGGAGGATTGAGAGGCCACCATTCAGTCCCACAGGTGTGGATTCGCTTGGGCTCCAGAGAACTCTGTTTCTTTTACATACAATAAGAAATATGTGTACCTAAGAAGTTTTTTGGTTATTTGTTAATAAACAAGAAGAGGGAACTTGAAAATGCCAATAGAACAAAATCTTGTTTGAAAATTACATTGCTAAGTAAAGTCACAAATGAAAAATCTTGCCCTTGAGGATGACTTTAATAATGTATTCCAGGGCCAGCAAGTGATGTGGTGGTTAAGGCGCTGGGCTCCCACATGGCTGACCATGGTTCAAGTCCCAGACCCAGTGGCTTGAAATTCTAATGTGTCTACCCAAAATCCTAAGAGGAGAATGGAGGAGAAGGGATTGTGGTGTGGCCATCACCCCTCACTTTCCCTCTCACTGTCTTTCTCCAGTACGTACCTGTACCCTATGGCGAAAACTAAGACAAAGCGAAAGTCAGATATGTTCACAAAATACTGCATATACTATACTATGTGTATTTATGTTTATTTACTATAAACCTGCACACTATATACATATATATATATATATATGTAATCAGTACACACCAAAAAACTCACACTGTACCCATATATATAGTATATATAGTGTGTGTGTGTATGTATATATATAATGTATATATACATAGTATATACATAGTATATATACTTTGTGTGTTCATATATAACTTTTTGCCATAGGGCACATGTGCTTGCCAGAGACAGTGAGAGAGAAAGTGAGAAATCACCACCATCCACCCCTATCCCCAGGCATGGCTTCACTGCAATCCCTTCTCCTCCATTCTCCTAGGATTTGGGGCATGTACTCACATGCCCCTGGTGTGATTTTTCAAGCCACCAGGTCAGGACTTGAACCTCAGTCATCTATGAGGGAGTCCCATGCCTTAACCACTAAGCCACTGCTGGCCCCTACATCTGACTCTGAGGTGGGTTGTGCAGTTGCTGGCTCACCAGCTCACTGCTCTGTACGTGTGAGCACTGAGTGGTAGTCAAGCAGGAGCTTTTAGAAGATACACATTACTAAGTGTATATATAGACAGCTTCAGGACACAGGTAACTTATATCTAGCTTTCAGTTCTTTGGCATTATAAATGTTATTATACATTTGAGTCATCAATACAATAAGATGAATTTTTGGATTCATATATTAATATTATCATCCAAAAAATTGTGTTGCTTACCAAAAATTCCTTTAAAGAATTATTTTGTTAATTACATCTGTAGGCTACTCTATAGCCAAATAATGAGCACATTTTTCATATGTAAATTCTTCCATTCTACAAATATACACCCAGCCTTTAGCATGTGTGAAGTGCTTTGAAGGATAAAAAGAGTTTTAGGACACTGTCCCCGATTACGAGAATTCATTCCAGTTCATGCTGAATCTGTAGGGGCTAAATGAGAGTGAAGCATGTTAGAAAGTCATGTTGGGTTAACAGCACAGAGGTCCCGTGGCCTTTGCGTTCCCTGAGCTGACCTGGAGCAATGACTGGTCCAGGCAGACAGCCTACCCTGTGGGGGCCATCTGACAAAGAAGACTAGGGAATTTTCTGATTCGCAATAGCTTGGCCTAACTCAGGACATGAGGGCCTACGTGAGAATGGTCACATCACAGTAGTAAGCGTGAACTTAAGGCGAAGAGATTTGCTGTGTTCTTGAGTCTGTGTCCTTTCAGTCTCCCTGTCGCTCAGATGTTACAAGATGCTCCCTATGGGCAGATGTCCCCACCCTCCAGGCAAATGGAGGTCACAGGGCTGGGCCAGCAGAAGACATCTTGCAGTGAATTAAAAGGTGGCTTCTTCTGCAGGATCTTCTACCAGGCTGCCAGGTACGGGGAGACAGATGCCTGTCTCCAAGCCCTGGTTGCCCTGCAGCTGGAATTATCTGTGCAGTGCACAAATTGCACAATGTACCTGGAGGGCCTGACTCCAAGTTCAGAGTCAGGACCTAGTTCATGTTTGCGAATAAATGAATGAATGAGTACTGAATAACAGGAAATGATGTCAGAGGGGCCCCGCCCAGTGGCAATCACTGTTGCACTTATATTTTAGTTAAGGTTGTTAATAGTACTTCTAAAGGTCATAGCAGATTTTTTAAAAAATTTTTAAAAGACAGGGATTATTTGGACAAGCCATAAAAAAAAATAATAATAAAAGGAAAGCAATAGGGGGAAAAAAGCACTTAACATTTAAGTTTGTCTTCTTTTAAGAAACTTTTTACCCTTCATTCTAGCCTAGGTACTTTGCAAAGTGAAGTGCAACCATCTGAGACCCAAGCACAGTGAGTGACACAGTAAGTGACTGAAATCTATTGAACCTGTGTCTGTGTGTGCACGTGTGTGTGTGTGTGTGTGTGTGTGTGTGTGTGCATGTGTGCTAGAGGCTGGAGCTGGCGATAACCAGTTCACAAGAGCAAATTAAGTGCATCTTTTTCTAAGTTTGTGTAATTTCACGTTGGTAGCTTGATAGTGACCATGAGGGGCGTATTTACAGAACTAACTTTTTTAAATGTAATTTTTCAGAGAGAGAAAAAGAGAGACAGGGACCCCAGCAGGATTTCACACCAAAAACCACCCTGAGCCTCCACCAGCCTAGATCAGAGGCACACACACACCTGGCGTGTAAAGGGAGGTACTGAGGTACAAGCTGGGGACACTGACATGGGCCCAGCTGTGTCACTGCTGCGCCACCCTCCGGCCCAAGACTGACCTTTTGAGGAGGGTCACAGGTGCTGGCTCGCCAGCTCACTGCT
Organism: Tupaia belangeri chinensis; assembly: GCF_000334495.1. Classification (NCBI taxonomy): domain Eukaryota; kingdom Metazoa; phylum Chordata; class Mammalia; order Scandentia; family Tupaiidae; genus Tupaia; species Tupaia belangeri. The sequence goes on along the minus strand of NW_006159840.1, from coordinate 1,838,003 downwards.
CTGTGATCACTGAGCTATCTTGAAGCAGGGGTTTTCAGAAGATGCAGAGTCCTAAGTGTGTGTGTGTGTGTGTGTGTGTGTGCGTGACAGTGTGACAGCTTTGGGATACAAGCAAACCTACCGTTCCAATCTTCATGTCATATATGTTAGACTCTTGAGCCATCAGTACAATAAGAATCATTTTCTGGCACATGTGTTATCATCTTAGATACGGTGTTACTAGCCAAGAATTAAATGAGTACAAATGTAGCAATACCAAGTTCATGCCGGGGACTGTGTCCTCTTTCATATTTAGTATTTAGGGTTTGGGAACCTACCGCTGACTGCCTCCTTAGAGTCTAAACTAAACTTTTCCTGTTTGCTTTGTGATCATTTTCCCTTCTATGCTTTTATAATATAGCATCTCTCAAAGTCATTGTCTAGTTGGATGATATTACTTTCTAAAGCGTTTTTTCCCAACCTTTCTTTAATCGCTATTGCATCTCTGCTTACTCTTTCAGAGACACACTTGGGTAATTTAAATTGTAGTGACAATATGACTAAAGTATCTGCAAAGTTTTGAAGAATGAGGACAATTAGCGAGGTGGGAGGGGCTGGGATTTGTTCAATAGGTCCTCAAGGAATGCAGTTTTCCCATTTATTTTACCTTCTGGTGCCATCTCCGGTGTTATCGTCTACCTAGGATTATTGGTTTGAGGGCTCCGCTGTCACGCACGTTGCTGGAGACACAGCACACCTCCCCCGGCTAGTTCTTCATAAACCCAGTGTGTGCTGACTGTGTTACAGAAGTTCGTGTTGAGTGTATCGAAACAATAAAGTAGAAGTGTCCGTACAACCTGAAACAGACGCAGATGAAGTGGACCGAGCACTCCTCCCTAAAAGACTGCAGTGCTGAGCTGAGGAAGGATGAAGTCCTGGACCACTCTGCCCCTTTCCTCTGCCTCAGTGTAGGACGGAAGTCTTCCCTTCCCAGCTAGGGGGAGCACCAGTGGGGTCAGAGGACGTTGGGAACAAACTTCCGTGCCTTCTTGCAGCTTTCCCACCCCTGGACCCTGAGGCTACTTGGTCCTTTCTCCTGTCGCTTCTAAATCTGTTCTTCTTTGCTGGATATGCTACATAAGCCGGGACCCCAAGCCACTGCTTGGAAACACTTTGGAACTGAGGTATCTTCTACATGTTGGGCACAGTGTTGCAAAATAAGCTACTGGTTGGGACCAGCAGATGGCGCAATGGTTATGTCACTGGACTCCCATGTAGTCTAGTATCTGGCAGCTTAAAACACGCGAGGCATATGTGCACGTGTGCCCCAGATCCAAAGAGGAGAATGGAGGAGAAGGGACTGTGGTGTGTCCATCCCCCTGGGGGGTGATTTCCCAAATTCTGTCTTTCACTGTCTCTCCAGTGAGTGCATACACCCAGTAACAAAAATCTCTCTAAAAAAATTAAAATAAAAAATAAACTACTGGTTTTCTCTTGTTAATTTGATGTGTTTTGAGGAAAGTCTTTCTTTCTTTAAATTTATTATTATTATTATTATTTTACATTTAATCACTGTACATCATTACAGCATACAAAATGAGTTTTCCCAGCATGAATACACTGTATATTAGTCCAGTCAAATTTTCCTTTCAACTAAGAATTTATGAGGGCTGAGAAGAGAAATTACTTTTTCTTTCCTTCACAGCATATTTTAAGTAAATCAGTATTGAAAGAAAGTTTTTGAACAACTAAAGAATTTAGTTTGCATATTAGCTTCCAACATAAAACTGAAGAGGCATTCTAGTAAGAGAATGAGGCCTAAATCATGCTAATACTTAAAGGGAACAGAGAATTCATTAATAATCATTACAATACTTGCATCAATGACAAACCAAACTGATAATGGTTTGTATTTATATAGTGACTCAGCATTTTACCAAGGCATGTTGAAAGCACTATGTGGGGATGGAAAAAAAATAGAAAGAAAGCATAACATCAATTTATTCAGCTAAAATTATACCAGATAGGTAGAGAGACACTGAAGTCACTCAGAATGGTTTACGTTCTCTTCCCTGTGAATCTATTCAACATATATTGTGAACATTAATAGGCATGTCCCCCCTTCTCTGGCTGTTCGATAACATCAAGTTTTTGATCCCTGACGTTTAGGTAGCAGGCCGTGCACAGCGCAGTTGGTACAGGGAGAGCTCTGGGGGGAATTCCTAACAGCAGTACTTGTTATCAATGGGTCAGGATAGTTACATTTTCATTTGCATTCAGTCTGCAAATGTTTTAGTCTACCACTATCCCTCTCTCAAAAGTTGGCAACATATGTATCTGTTCCTAATTAGCTATACAGCAGGGGAGGAAAACAGGTTCTTACTAAAGAATATAGTGTAACAATAGAATCTTCTGTCTACTTTAAATCTAAAGCCACACTATAAATACACACACACATATAAAAATACTATATATATATATATATATATATACACACACACACACACACATATCATTTGTATTCATTCTGTATTGTTTCTGTAAAATTGACACAAACTTGGTGCTTTGACAGAACACAGATGTATCACAGTTCTGTAGGACAGGAGTCTGATACAGTTCTCAGCGACCTGAAATTAAGGTGTCAGCAGGACTTTCCTTTCTGAGGGCTCCAGGAAGAAGTCTATTTTCTTGCCTTTTCCAAAGCTTCTAAAGGCTGCCCACATTCCCTGGCTTATGTCTCCTTCCTCCGACTTAAAAGTTAGCAAATGTTCAATCTCCTGATTTCCCTCCATCGTCACATCTCTCTCATTCTCCTGGCAGAAGTTTCTAAATTTAAGGATTCATATCATGACATTGGTCCCACCTAGGTAATCCAAAATAATCTCCTTATCTCAAAATCCTTAACCCTAATGATGCCTGGGAAATCCACCGTGCCCACCACACCATTTATAAAGATTTAATTGAAGGATATCCACTGCTCTATATTCTTTATGATTTAACACTGAAACAAGCTTCCCAGAAAATTGCTTACTCGTGCGCCCCACTGCCCTCTGCACCCCCAGACAAATTTGAGCTTATCTTACGTTGATGTTACACTCCCACATCTGTATTCATTATTTATCAGTAATTCTGTGTTACTGTCACCACCAAACCCTAGTGGCATGAAAACTATCAATAGACTTTTACTCTGTTTCTAGGTCTGTGGTTCACCTGGGCGATTCTGCTACCCTAGGCCAGACTCTGCTGACCCGGGCTGGGCTTGTCCATGAGACTGAGGCCAGGTCAGAGGAGTGGGGGTTGGCTGGGCCTGCTGGGCCTGCTGGACTGTGGGCTGGGTCCTGCCCTCCAGCCGCCCAGCTCAGCCACACTCTCCTGGTGGGCACAGGACCTGAGAAGGGCGGAGCTGCACAAAACTCCTGAAAGCCTGGAGTGGCGTATTGTCACCTTTGCCCCATCCTTTAGGCCAAAGCAAGTCACAAGGCTGGCCCACCTTCAAGGACTAGGAAGCAGGACTCTCTTTCTTGGTGGGAGATGTTTGAAAGACAGGGTGGAGAATGGGGCCATTTGATGTGACCCAAAGGCATGCAGCAGCTTGCTATGAATTTATGTCACCTTTTGAGAATGTGCATAGAAATTTCTCTCTGGCTTGAACACAAGGAGTGCTTCTGAGTGACTGTGTGCTGATGGTGATACCGGACACTGGAGACAGAATAAAGATGGACCAGCCAGGCCCTTGGCAGAGTCCCTGGTGATGTCTGGTGGATGCTGGACAGGAGCTCAGAGGTCACTGGAGGGCTGGTTTTAGCTGATGAATGATGCGGGTGGGACTGACCGTCTTTCTTGTTTTGCTTCAGTGGTTGGAATTCTCAGAGACAGATCAGAGACAGGGCCAGATTCGGGGACAAATTCTCTACACATGGTTGCCTCTGACTAGCCAACTGATTTCCTTTCATCCTGATTTCCTTTTTGGTTTACTTTTTATAACTGTTGGTCATCTGACCATTTCCGATCCTTTTTGAATAAGATGAGCCAAAAATAAAAAAAATTTCTAAAACCTATAAAACTGGTAAAGAATTAATTTCTCATTGTTAAAGTTTTAAGGTAACATAGGAGACAGTTGCTAGTTTCATTGCCTTCCTAGGTTTGACACCACTGTGAGCAAAAAAAGAAAAGAGGCACGAAAGCGGATACTCAATCAGTTTCAGTTAATAACTGTGTTGTTTTCTGAGTGGACCTGAGCAAGGCACTTAGCCCATGTGAACTAAGTAAAACAGGAAGAGCAATATGAATCCTGATCGTGGTGGCATACTTAGGGGTGATTCAGACTGAGCGAGCCAGGGATGCCAGCACTTGCCGGGAAGCTGGGATTTAGTGAGTACTACTTAGCCACTGGAGGTTGGCTCCAGGGCCATCCTGAGAGCTGATCCATTTTTCCACTCATCTTGCCGATGGGCCCATGTCCTGGCCCGAGGGCCACACTCAGCCACTGTAGAGGCCCCTTGTTAGTGGTGGTGGATATTTTCCAATCCTCTCCTTAACCATCACCTAGCATACACTGTGGGAGGCTTCCCTCTCCTTCTCTGCCTCTCCCGAAAGAGAGCTTTTTGGGTAAATGGATTTGCTAAACAGGAATTTGGAAAAGAAAGAGTTCATCAAGGTGGGCTGAGAGGGGCTGATGTTCACTCAGCCCCACACCACCAGGTCTTGCTGCCCCCCCCCTCCTGACTTCATCCTCTCCTATGCCTGCGCTGAGGGGACCAAGATCACCCTTGATGTGAATTTAGCCTGCTTACCCTCATGGAGTCTTTTTGGACAAGAGAAGACAACAGTGGGATCTTGGATTAGCAACTTGTCCCACTAGAGCAAGCCATGGAAGTCACAGGTCTGTCCCCAACCTCTACAACCATTGGCTTCTGTATTCAGTTATTAGACAGCAAAACAGAAGGCCAGACACTGGAGTCCACAGAGCAGGGCCCAGAGCAGCCCGCTGGTTGGCAGGCCGGGCCAGGCCAGGCCAGGAGAAGACTGCTCCCGGGGTGGAGAGAGGTGGGCTCATCCCCTGGCCCAGGAGCAGGACAGCAATGCTTCTGGACATAGGCTTGCAATTCCTGCAACTCCTTAGAGTACATATTTATAGAAGGCTGTTCTCTTGTCTTTCATCAGATGACCTTATAGTGCATAAATCTGTCTCCCCCCTGCCAGTCTCACAGAAAAACCCTTCATGTACACACAGTCAAAAATAAGTGGGATTATGGGTCCAGAATTCTATTTGCACTTCTAGGGACTGAGCAATCATTTGCTTGGGCACAATAGAGATAGTGACCAACTGAAACAAGCATATTTAATATTTTGAAATGTGTAAGAAAAGAAACAAGCTTCAGAACTTTGCATAAGCTTTCTGTGATCCACTGCATCACAGATGTGGCGGCGACAGGCAGCTCCACCCAGACGGGCTCCTTCCTTCTCACGCCCTCCGCTGAAAGGAAAGCCGTGAGCACCCCGCCAAGACGAAAGCTCCATTATTCTGTACGTGGATAGTAGCAGGCAGCATGATTCTGAAAGCTTTTCACCCTCACTACCCCTTTGAGACAGTGGGTTTGCGTGTGTGCGTGTGCGTGTGTGTGTGTGTTTTACCTCTGCAGGGTTGGCAACCCGTTTAGTACTTGCTGACCTAATATCCGATACTAACAGACGAGGTTGCCATTCTTCATGGATTCAGTTCTGAAGACCACAACTCGGAATTCAGAAGTTTCCATTTAACCTCATTTTGGTCTTGACTACTGTTGACTCTAAAGATAGTTGTGCAGCTTCTTCCTATAGGCACATAAACTTTCTCTTTTTCCCTGTTAGGGAACCCGTAGTGTGAATATTCCCTTCCCATAGACCGGGGTCATCTCTGCTTTTCGCCTGGCACTGGGAGGTGCTGTGGTGGAGTGACCCAGCGGACCCTTCTATGTTCTTGCCTTTTGGCTAATAGGTAATAATGGAAATAAGTAAAGGGGTTTGTTTTGTTTTCTTTTGTTTTGTTTTGTTGGTTTTTTTCGCCATAGGGCACATATGCTCACAGGAGAAAGAGAGAGGGAAAGTGAGAAATTATCTCCCCCCCCCCCCGCCAGGAGGGGGATGGCCATGCCACAGTCCCTTCTCTTCTATTCTCCTCTTGGCCACACTGTGCGCCACACACACACACACACACACACACACACACACGAGCCTCATCTGATTTTCAAGCTGCCAGGTCTGGGACTCAAACTGTGGTTGGCCATGTGGGAATCTAGAGCCTTAACCACCATGCCCCCTGCTGGTCCCAGACATTTTTATGTTTAAAAATATTTGGGACTAACAGATGGAATAATAGTTACATCACTAGACTCCTACATAGTTGATCGCAGTTCAAGTCCCAGATGTGGCGGCTTGAAACACACTGGGCGTGTATGCATGCATGTCCCAAATCCTGAATATCCTGAAGAATGGAGGAGAAGGGACTATGGTGTGGCCATCCCCTGGTGGGGGGGGGGCGTTGATTTTTCACTTTCTGTCTCTCTCTCTCTCTGTCTGGCAAGCGTATGTGCCTTACAGCAAAAAATCTCTCAAAGAAATATTTAATCAAATTATGAATGAGATTTTCCTGGATGTATTACATTGCTTTTTCAAAAGGGAATGCCATGAGGGACCAGCAGTTAGCGTAATGGCTGTATCTCTGGACTCCCACATAGTCAACTGTGGTTTGAGTCCTGTACCTGGTGGCTTAAAACTCACGCCGGGCACATGTGCATGTGTGCCCAAGATCCCGAGAGGAGAATGGAGAAGGGATTGCGGTGTGGCCATCCCCCCTGGGGGTGACTTCTCGCTTTCTATCTCTCTGTCTCTCTGTCTCTCTGGCGAGCACACACGCCCTATAGCAAAAACCTCTCCAAAAAAAAAAGAAAGAAAAAAAAAGGGAATGCCATGCATGTCAGTCAATACAGAGACATTAATCTCCCCACTTCATCATTCAATATCTTTTCATTGTTTTTCTCACTCATTATTTTTATTATTCCAATTATTTTTTTAAACAGTCAGTCACTATTTCTCATTTTGCTTGTAAAAAGACTTTACCCATCATGAAATACTTCTCAGACCAATCCAGTTGAGAATACTATACACGTCATCATCAACAGGTAATAAGCCATATCTGTGTCCCACTAACGTCCTGCCTCTCTATTTGTTCTCTTGCTACCTTTCTCTGTCCTCGTCTCTTCACCCCCCCATTCCACACTATCTTATTCTCATTAAGTGCTTTCACCACTTTTATGTCCTCCCATATTTCGCTCTCAACCACCGAGTGCGAATAGTCGGTATATATTGAGTGGATACATACAATACATTCACAGCCTGGCTTACTTCACTCAGCAATAGATCCTCCATAGAGGCCTGTCATTTCTTGATCTCGCCTTTCTGGGGGCCTCTCTCTCATCACAGGAGCTGCCCGTGTGGGATGATTTGTCTCAGATGGCATTGTGGAGAGGGATAAGCTTTGTGTGTGCCGAGGTTTGTAACAGGACAATAATAAAAAGGAGGGAGTGGAAAGGAGGCCACGTATGTTAAGATAAATATTTAATGGCAGTGCAATTAATTTTAACACAATGTCACCTCACTGGAGACACATGAAGCCAAGGAGGACCTTTCCCCACATACAATAAAGGGGAGCAGCAGTGATGCGTATAGTGTGCACGAGTGACCTAGGGCTCGTCACACAGCTAGGTCCAGGTGAAGCTGTCACGGCAATGACCAGTTGAGTTACTGTGTGATGTGTCTAACGCAGAGTGACACCCGGGAAGCACTGCAATGGACGTGACTCACTGGTCTCAGAGCACACTCAAGGGCAAATGTATGTCATCTCCTGTCTCTATCCAGAGACACTGTCTGCATGTACTTCCATAACATGAATATAAATTCTTCTCAATTTATATATGAATCCCTCTCCATACGATTAGTAAGAAACTGTACTGAATCAAAATAAGCTGATGTGTCAGTGGATATTGCTAGATTTTTTCATAAAAATGTAGTTATCTTCCAGAGCCAGCCAGAAGGTGGCATGGTGGTTAAGGCACTGGACTCCCACATGACGAACTATGGTTTGAATACCAGACCCGGTAGCTTGAAAAGTCATGCCAGGTGAATGTGCGTGCATGCTCAGAATCCAAGAGGAGAATGGAAGAAGGACTGAGGAGTGGCCATCCCCCCCCCCGGGGGGGATATCTC
>NW_006159840.1:1813232-1829665 GCF_000334495.1 Tupaia belangeri chinensis | reverse complement strand
GAAAAAGAGAGAGAGATGTATGTGAGAGACCAGCAGTTAGCATAATGGCTATGTCACTGGACTCCCATGTAGTCGACGGCGGTTCACATCCCGGACCCGGTGGCTTAAATTCATGCCAGGCACATGTGCGTGCCCAAGATCCCAAGAGGAGAAGGGATTGCAGCGTGGCCATCCCCCCTGGGGGGTGATTTCTCGCTTTCTGTCTCTGTTTCTCTCTGTCTGGCAAGCACACGTGCCCTATAGCAAAAGCCTTTAAAAAAAAAAAAAGAAAGATGTATGTGAAACTAATTTATTATGAGAATTCTTATCTAAAATATTATCTTAGAATAAATTATCTTACCATAACATATACTTTAGATTCAGCCATGTCCTTATTATACAAAAAATAAGTAGGCATGATGATCAAAGTACATACCAGCATATCAATACATAATGCATTTAAAATTAAAAAAAAAAGAGCAATTATTTTTCTTGCATACAGCCTAGATTACAAGATGTGGATTAAAAGGACTAACCTTTGTTTTATCTTGCATCGCATCAAAGCTAGGGAAGTAGGCCTGAGAATTGAAGCAGAAGCTACCTCTTTCACTTTGACCTTGCCCAGACCTCAGTATGCGTCATGTGCCACCCCGTGTTGCCATCCCTTGTTTATTCGAGATCACTGGGCTCATGGCTTGTGTTTGGGTGATGGGTCGGGAGTAGGAGGGACTTTCTCTGCACTCAGCCTCAGTTCTCCACAGAAGCGAACGCCACATGAATCGGAACTGAGGTTGACAGATAGGACAATGCCGCTGTCATGTTGGCGTCACATTTTCCATTACCCTTGGTCTGACTGTTTACTAGAAATACCAGCTTTCTCTAGCCTTCAGACAGTGAGAATGTCTTACGTCGTGTACTTCTAGAAGCTGTTGCGGTGCCCTGCAGGGCATCCTAGCTGTTGTCCTAAATTGAGATGACAGTGTTGCTCATATTAAATTGCCTTCTCGCTTGGCTTGGCATGCTGGGATCCATATCTATTAATGCAGGAGTGTCCAGATGTCCTGCTAGGAAAGCAATTTGTTCCTCAGTAGGGTGTCAGGGAAGCATCTGGTCCAAGAAGCCATCAGAGGTGATGTTAGGGGCAAGTTGTGTTTTTCTTGATTTAATGGAAAATTTTCTGACCCATCACCTAACTTGTCCTCACCACTTGTCAGCAAGGCAGCACACCCCCATCTTCTCCCCTCTCCTCCCCCTCTCCCAGCCTGGCATCTCTCTCTTGTGGGGAGTCAGCCCTTCACACAGCCTGAGCTTTGGGACAGACATCCTAACAACAAACACATTATTCATGGATTTTCTTAATGCCCTGGGGAGGCAGCACAATTTGGCAGCATTTGGTTAAATATGACATTTAAAGCCAACACAGCTTTGTAAAAAACAGCTCTCCAAGGACAACATAAACACACAGTGATGCTACTTGCTCTCCAAAGCTCTCCTGCAACACCACCCAACCCTGCAAAGCTTCCTATTGAATGGAGCTCATAAAATTCAAGATGCTCAGTTTGCATGTCTGCTCTGATGGATGCCCTTTCAATGACTAACTTTCAACGAGAATATCAAGAGCAATGCTTGGGCACCAAGTCCATGTCTCCTGTGTGTAGTGGAAGCTTGCCTTCATGTGGTCTAACAAGCAAGACATAGTCACCCAGGATCTCATGGTAAGGATTCTGGTAACGGGACAGAGAGGCCTGATAATTCAAAGATGAAGCACCTCCAAAATGGGCCATGGTTGGAGGCCAGCCGACTCTCCGACTAGCAGATCTTGTTACTTTTGTAACACATGTGACAAAGGGTTGCCCGTAACACATGTGATAAAGGGTTGCCATCTTGACATTTACAGGAAAATTCAGAATACTCCAAAATATGGCGGCAATTCTTGGACTAAGTGCACAGTCAAAGATAATGCCTCATTTCTTTGAGGGCAGAGTTTATTCATATTTTTGTTCAAATATTAAAATGGCATGTTTAATATGCAAGAAGAAAGCAAGCTTCCCCAGGGCAACAACCGTATCTTTCATGTTGTCTCCAGTGCAGTTGGACTTCTGCATAATTTGTGAGACTTTATTACAAAGAGATTTCTATCCTAATTTCATCTTGCATTTAGTAATTTGTCAGACCTGCAAAAACAGATCAGTGACAAGTTCTTTGAAATGGAAAATACATTCTTCCATCGTGAAAAAAATGAATATATTTAGGCAAATGAGTAGTAAGTGTCTCGCATGTGGCCATTGTTTATCCCTCTCTTCCTCGTCATTCTGTCTAGAACCAGAGGCCTCCTGTTTCATTAGCCCAACCTGAGATTCACTCCCAACTCTGACACTGTCGAGGAAGCGTCAGTTCCTGCCACTTAGAACTTTGAGATCCTGCAGTAGACAAATCTGTTCAAGATTTAATAGATTACACATAGAAGAGACCAGAAATCACTAGTTGGTAGTTAATCATGCCCAGTAACCATTCTTGGGCTGGAGTTGATTTCAGCAAGCATTTATGGGTAAGATAAAGGCTGAGCATGGAGTTCCTTCAATCTTTGTGTAAAATGTGCTTACCGCATCTTGCTTTGGAAGGCCAGTGTCCTCGTACATCACACTTACTCATAAACACTGGATTCCTCTTCTACAGTATTCAAGGTAGCTGAAGGTAAGTTCATGAGCATCCTTTGAAAGATATCAGCAATTAATGAAGATCCAAGACTAAGATGCTAAGGACACTTTAGCGCTAGTCTCACTAATACTTAGCTACTTACTAACCTTTGGATATGCCCACAGTTGGTTTCCTCTGCATAGAATATCCCAGGATAAAGAATTAGGTTTTTGTTTGTTTCTTCTTTCTTTTTCTTTTTTTGTTATTTTAGATTTGAGTATATAGGAAAGTGGAGAAAATCAACCAAATTTCCCCTCATTATTGCCAGTTTGTCACCACAGGCTCCTGTGTGTGGCCTCTGTGCGCTGTGCCCTGCCTGCAGTGGTCACTCGCAAGTCAGCGGGTCCTCACTAATGAGATGACCACCTAACATGGCCTCCACTCCAGCGCCCCTTCCCCACCCCGTCCCATCCACTCCTCCCTTTTGGTTTTGCCCATCACCACCTTCTCTAGGAAGAAATGAAATCAGGAGAGGTGGGTATTTTCCTACTTACTAAACCCCCCTCACTGTTACAAGACCCTGCTCTCTGTAAGCAGGCTCATGTTGACAGTGTGTGCTCATTTTCATCATGGTCGTGAGCAGAGTAAGACTGCAACATGCAGAGAGCCTCCACTCGGCGTCCTGTGCTCCAAGGCATCGTGATTAGGGTGGTCAGTAAAGTGATGGCTGAACTTTAAAATGATCTTACCCTGCACCTAGGCGGAGATGTCACAGGTCCAGCATGGAGGCTCACCCAGGTTAAATTGTAAAGGAAACTATACTACGAGCACACATCTCTTTTAAAACCCACTTACAGGCCAGCAGACGGTGTGGCGGTTAGGTGGCTGGACCCCACATGGCCAACTCTATGATTTGAGTCCTGGCCCTAGTGGTTTGAAAATCATGCCAGGCACATGTGTGTGCATGTCCCAAATCCTAAGAATGGATTGCAGCATGGCCATACCCTTGGAGGGTGATTTCTCGCTTTCTCTTTCTCTCTCTCCCTCAAATGGTACCCCTCTATCTGGCAAGGCTTACAAAACGTAATTTTCCCAGAGATGCGTGGCTATTGAAAAACAGAACAGAGCCTCACTCCAGACACTTGAACTGTGTGCCCACGCTCAGCCACCATGGTGCTTAGGATTGGGACCTAAGGAAGTATGCAGCGGTCACAAACCTGAGAATCAAAGCCAGCCCAGGCTTGTCTGATTTCTCCTAAGGCTCATCAAGAGCAAGGGAATCAGACCCTGGATGTGTTCGAATCCCTCCACAGGTCGGACTTTTCGCTAGCACTAGGTTTAGCGTAGCAAAGCAGTCAGATCAAGGGATGAGAACTCACGCTAGACGGTCACTCAGGGCAGTCTGGAGAAGAGCCAGTCATGGGTCTTCAGCTGTCCCAAGCACCTGCCAGGGCCGCATGGACAGCTGGCTTGACCCATTCCTGGAGGTCTCATGAGGAAGCCGAGGACAGGCGTGGAAGCCAGGATGGAGGTAGCAATCTCAGGTACCAAGGTCCACAAGTCTCTGGAAGAGTGGCCAAGAGTGATGTGCTCTGGCCACAGGGCCAGGTGTGAATGGTGAAATGGCTCTGGGGAGGGCTCTTCTAATGCCCTGGAGTGGACAGAGTCTCTCAGATTAACGCGTGTCAGGTCGGCACCTGGCGAGTCAGTCCCCTCTGCCTGGGTAGACCATCGCATCTGCAGTTATCGGGTCTGGGTATTCCTGGTAAGCCTTTGTGGTTTGGCAGTGAAGGAGGAACTGGGGTGTATCCTTCACACTTTTTACTGCTCAATGCAGTCTTGTCACACAGGGTCCATTTTGTGTAACAAAGAGCTCTCTACACCTCGGTAAAAGAAGGTACTTGTCATTGATAAAACGACTTGTTCAGTATTGGGCTACTCCACGCAGGGATACAAAGCTGCTCACTCCTTAATCACTAAAATTCAGTCAACCCTATTACTGTGGCCCCAAAAGTTATATTTTTTTCACTAATCAGAGCAAAATTAATTATGAAACCTGTGGACTAAACATGACTCTTGAGCGTGACCCCTACATTGAGAAACAACTTCCTGAAAGCATCGATTTGATTCTGTAACAAGCGCATTCATCGTAATGACAGCTTATTCGAGAGTCATGTTCCTATGTATCACTTTTCTTCTTTAAAAAAAAAAGGAAAAAATACTTGTTGTATTCCTTTCTTGCCATGAGAAAGACAGAGAGCAAGAGAGCAGCACCCCCACCAGGTCTTCATGCCATGGCCCATCTGCAGTCTCCGTCAGCCTGGGTCATGCATGTGTGTGCACTTGGCATGTTTAGGAAGGTCCTGAGATACAAATGCAGGACCTTTCCAATATGGGTCCAGCTATGTTCCCACTGTGCCACCACCTGGCCCCTGTGCTTTTCTTCTTGAAGTAACACCTCTGAAACACAAGCCATGAACTGGCACCATCTTCTAAGGGGATGTGGGAGGTGGGCATATGCGTTTGCAGGACCACAGTGAAGCATATTCCATGCTGGCTAGGTGGTTATTTTTAATAATTATATGCAGTACTTGCAGGGAATTGAGATAAATCACATAATGTTGAGCTTTGCAGTCTTACAAGGAGAAAAAATTTGTCTCCTTTGCCAGAGATTATCAGGTAATTAATTTTTTCAGTGCTTGTGTGAAAAGCCATTAATTTTTTTCTTTCTTTAAATATTTAGCTATACTAGGTGATTGTGCTTAAATGGTGGTGCATTTCCATTGGCTAACATCCCATTAAAAGACCTTCAAGGGGGCCAGCCCATGGTGTGGTGGTTAAGGCGATTGGGTCCCACATGGCTAACTACATGGGCAGGGAGGAGTCCAAGACTCAGCAACTTGAAAAACACTCTGGGTATGTGTGCATGCACTCAAACCCCTAAAGAGGGAGAGATGGAGGAGATGGAGGAGATGATCGCTATGGAGAGGGCTAGTTCACTTTCATCCCCCACCCCTGCCCCTCAGTGAGTACAGATGCCTCCCAGAAAATTAAAAACCAAAACAAACAAACAGAAAACACTGAGGCCTGTCAAGGTAAAAGCTGGACAGTTACTGAGTAGGTACCGTCAGATTTGTAAATGGGTATGAGTATGGAGAAGTCTCGAAGCACTGAAAATGCCAATGTGCTATTTTAATTCCGCCTTTATTCAATGCTCAGATCAGTAATGGAGAGAATTTGCTTTAGTTATTACAGTAGTACGATGTAATATTGCTTCAAATGAAACCCAAATGAAATAGTACAATTTACTCCTCATTTGAAATAATTCTCGGTTAAATGTTGAAATTCAATATCTCATGGCTGAAGCATCCCAAAACCGAATGCTTGAGAAGTAAAAACCATCTCTAAAGTCAATGTAATCGTGTAAGGATAAGCCCAACAAAATTACATTTATTACGAGTGTAACTATATAAAAATGTATGCACATGGATAAAAACTCAAAGGAAATTCAGAACAAAGAACATTCATCGAGTTTAATACAGTGATATTATGGATTATTTTTACTCCTGTTATTTTAAACCATCTCTAGTGCTGCTGTGTATCTCCTTAAAACATGAAGGAGGAAAAGAGGGCGTTGGGCCTTCATTTCCCTCCTCAGTACTGTGCACGCAATAGATGTTCAGTGAGCGATGGATGAAAGAGCGACAGTAAACGTGCACCGTGCCAGGAGGGTCAGTTACAGTTGGTAACAGCAGAGAAGAGCTTGGGGACGCTGTACGTTTGCTCCGTACTTTGTGAAGGAATCAGACCTGTAGGGAGCTGCTTCTGTGCATCTGACAGTTATTTCTTCTGGTCCCTCTACCTGGCGGTTGGGCCTCTTAACTCCCACCTCAAAGTTTAGTCTGGCCTATGAACACGAGGTGTCCTTGGCCTCAGGTGCAAGGGGCATGGAGTCCTCCCAAGCAGCCTCCAGGACCGCAGTGCGGAGGAGCTTGCCCACTGTGGGCCGACCAGTCCACTTGTAGAGATGTAGGTTCTGGGCCTATCCCCAGCTCTCCTGGACCAGAGTGCTCCTGGTCTTCCAGTTCCCACAGGAACAGGTTTCTTCTAGTGCCTAGCAGCTAGTTCCCCCCCCACCACCACCACCACCACCATTCTGGGCTCTCCCCCGGCCCCCGCCCGCCGCCTCCCTGCTCAGCCAGCTGAGTCACACGTGCAGACCCTTGCATTCCTCTCACTTCTTTCTCAGCCTTGCTCCTTGCATTTCCATCCCTCCAGTTGATCCTTAAAACAGCTGATGCTGGTAATACTCTTTTTACATATATTGCCCTCTTCACTAATCCCCGTAAATGCTCACGCTCCCCAGATGAAAACTTTGGCCCACTCCCACCCCAAACTGTTCATGGTCCCAATCCCGACTTTTTATGGGCTGACCCTGTCTTGGACTCCGTTTAATTGTTTCAGGTTCACCAGCATCTGCATGTGCAACATGCCCAGAGGGTCCTTGGCCTATTGAATAAATACCTCTCATTTCCCAAATCTGAGAAAGGAAACACTCGGGGTTTGTTGTTCTTGTTTATTTAATTGTTTCTTTTAGATTTTTGCTATCAGATGTGTATGCTTGCTGGATAGACAAGGAGAGACAGAGAGACAGAAAGTGAGAAATCAACCCCCAGAGGGGGATGGCCACACCACAACTCCTTCTCCTCCATTCCTCTCTCAGGATTTGGGGCACGCACTGCAGTTGGTCATGTGGGAGTCCAGCGATGTAGCCATTATGCCATCTGAAGGTCCCAGGCCCCTGGGTTTTTGTTTTTGTCGTTTTTGTTTTGTTTTACTCTCTCTAATCCTTTTTCATTGGCTCAGTCACTGACTGGTTCTCTCATTCATTCCTTCTCTCAGTCATTTCTCCACAGTCCCCAAGGTTCTATAGTATTATACCAAGAAATGTATCAGGTAGTGGACTACAACTAAGATTCAGCTTGTGAGAAGACCATAGCTCCTGGACCCTCTTCTTATGACATAAAATAAAGCTGCTGGGGGTCGCACTAAAATAAGCCCAAAGTTGGCAAAACAAAGAAGCTCTGTTGCCTCAAACATGGATCCATGCAGGAGCAGGGAACAGGGGCAGCTCAGGACCCCTAGCAGGAGCAAGAACTGTGGTGCTGAAGAAGCGCAGGAACCTCAGGACTGGGCCTGGCGCCAGTGAGCTGTGGGACTCCCAACTGGTAAAAATGGGATCCCTGTTCCAGGGTAATAACTGTTCAATTCTAATCACTGTGCAGCGACAAACTTTTCATAGCCCTTAATGATTTCCAAAATGCGGGCACATCTGTTGTCCCCATTAGTCCCCTCTGCAACTGTCTCCATGAGGCATTATTTTTGCCATTTTATGAAGGAGGAAACAGAGGTCAGAAGAGTTAACTCATTGGCCCAAGATGGCCCAGCTCCCAGCGAAGATCGGGGAGCTCAACCAACTCTCTTGCTTATTGTATAATGTTGTTTTCACAGCCTTTACCACGAGACGTCTGGAGAAAAGGTCGTGCTTAAGTTAAAAACCACAGCAGCTACAAGAATTCCAAGTAGAATTCCGAGTTTGGATTCCTCTGTGTAATTCCTCAGTTTGTTTGCCTCTGCCTGCATTTACCTTCAAAAAAATTAAATATTAAAAAAAAAAAAAGAAAATGCTCTTTCCAAAAAGTATGTATTTTAAACTCAAATAGGATTATTATGTTGTAGATTGAGAATGGAATAGCTTAAGAGCCAGGCAAATTGTTATTTTCTCAAACCATCCATCTTCATGGGGCCCTGCGAAGGAAATTCCTAAGCATCTGCATTCCAAGTGAGTGGAATTTGCCCTGGTCCTGAGCAAAGAAATCAGAATTGTGGAGTTTAGAGAAAAGCAAGAAGGGCCACTGACTGGCAGGTGAGGGGAGGCAAGCTGAGCTAGAACACTCCTGAACTTTTTGTTGTAAGGTTTTTGTCATAGGGCGCATGTGCTTGCTGGAGAGAGATAGAGAGACAGTGAGAAAAGTCAGAAGCCATCACCCGGAGAGATGGCCACGCCGCAATCACTTCTCCTCCATCCTCCTCCTGAGATGGTGGGCACGCGTAGGCATGCTCCCAGTGTGATTTTCAAGTGACCAAATCCGGGATTCGAACCACTTTCAGCCATGTGGGAGTTCAGTACCTTAGCTCCCACGCACCTACTGACTCACTGCTAAGAGTCTTATGCCTGACAGTGCTGATGAGACCATATCCAATAATAGGAAATACGCTAGCAAGGATGCTGTTTTTAAAGCCTAGAAATATTCAAAGGGAAACAGAGAAAACCTGTACCTCCTTAGTGTACCTGGAAGTCATTAGGGCGACTTCCACCACCCACTTGGCGTGCACCACGGAGAGTGCACAGTAGTCAGGTTGACTCGCCGCTGCACGCTCACCTCATTCAGTAACTGATCGTGGTTTCCTACTCCTGTAAAAACCATCACGTCAAAACATTAAGAAATGCAGAGAACTCTAGCCCGGCTCTGTGCTTATTTTGGTAAAGTGTGAATGACAAACGCTGTGTAGCATTTTTTACAGGCTCAGTGAGGTGACCCAGAGGGAAGGCCACCGCGAGGACCATGAGAAATGGCGGGTGCTAACCCACCCAGGGTGCCAGACTCAGCACTGTGCCACCCTCTCCTGCGGTCTGCTCCCTGCTTCTCCAGTGTGAATCTCTTACATTTTAATAACAGTATGTTTTTTCCAAAAAATTGTGTTATATTCTCTCACTATTCATCAGAGCCTACCCTCTGGACCAAATGTGTTTCTGCTCCTGTTTGACTCTCATGGAGGTTGATTCCCATGGCTAGTCATTCCCTCGTAGTTGTTTTAAACCTCTTTCTGGTCTTGCGCTGTGCTGTTTTATCATGTTTGCAGCTTTCAGAGGCTTTCTGCCGGAGCACCTTTTACTAATGAAAATGATTAAACCGCCCCTGTGACTGTTCTAGGAATGTCCTGTGTCGTTCTCTTTCCATTTTCAGACTTCCTTTGTGCGGATTAGGTGCACTCATTTTCTCGTTCCCATCAGGCTACTACATTATGTTGTCACTGTGACCCTGGGCAGAGAGTCTGCATGCAGTGATGAAGATGTAGGTGTGTGTGTGTGTGCATGAGTGTGTCTGTGTTGCAGGGAAATGTCGACCTGAGCCTCAGCTGAGCCCTCACAGCGAGGCCGGCCTTCCCGGGGATTGTAATGAATGGCGCTGCGGGAGCTGTCTCCACTAAAGTGAGGTATTCTTCTCCCAGACGAATGTTTTCTGCACCAGTTGGCAGATTTTTTTTTTTCCTAAGATCAACCCATCTGCCACTTTCGTTCCACAGTAACCTGGCAACTTGCCGTCCGGACTGATCTTTTTCGTCTTGACCCCTGGCCTGGGAATGCTGCAATTTAGTGATACTCCTTTAAAGAATTGTCTGGTCACTTGGGCAGGTCAGTGCTGTTATTTGCTCATGTCATGAGGGCTTGGTGTTCTTGAATAGATAGTGACAGCATGACCATAATTCCTAATGTGTCCAGTCAATTGTCGTGGACTAAAACCCTTCACAGAAATACCATTTCAGATGTAGCTGCAGAGCCCATGAAAGACGCGTTATCATTTTACTCATCCTTCATAATGCTTATTTCCTTTATCCTCATCGTCAATTACCCAGGAGTCTAAACATAAAGGGGCTCTTTTCCAGCTTTCATGACAGTCCTAAGCCTTATGGAAGAGAAGATAGATAAATCGAAGGCATCGTTTTGCTGTCGAAGTTTAATAGTCTGAACTATTTATGTAGGTAGACAGAGTCTAGGCTGTGTTTATTTCCCTGTCTTTTTCAAACGTCCGTGACACTTCCCAACCTGACAGATTGAACTGTTCCTGCAGTGCAAAGATTCAAGCTACGTAGGCCAGTCTCCTTGGGTGATTGTTTTGTCTATTTCTAAAAATCTCTACCAAGAACATTTATTTTCTTCCTAGTAAACAATGTCTTTGCTTATCAAAATGCCTTATCAAACTTTAAGATAAACTGTCCTTTGTTACAGCTTGAGTCCATTATCCTAAGAGATTACTACATTTTCTACCCAAACAAAAGATGACTGGCTCTTAAAAACAGCATTTTCCATATTAGCAGAGAAAAATCACAGCTGGACTGGCTTCTTTGATATGACAAAGCTCTTTCTTCTAACCACACTCGATACAGCCAACACCCCCTCCTACAAAAACAGCTACAAAGCTGGCACCTGATGGAGGCGCAGCAGTCCCACAAGTGGACCCAGATAGGAAGGTCCCGAGTGGAGTCCTAGAGCCTCCCTGTACATGCCAGGTGCATCCATGTGTACCTGGGATCTAGGGTGAATTGTGGCATGGGTCTCTGTTGAGGGTGCTTATCTCTCTGCCTCTGTCTACATCGCTCAGTCATTCTCTCTCTGTCTCTGTCTCATGGGAGAAATAAGTAAACTTTTTTGAATAGCCACAAGGGGAAGGCAGACCGTTTAACTGGCTTCCCGTAGAGAAGAATCTCTTTTCTATCTACTTGACCCAGATGACACAGGATTATATTTTCTTTCATTTGCTTTTAGAAAGATAAAGCATTTAAAGTCTTGACTTGCTATTATTTTCTTTAAGATTATCAAAAATATAACTTCTGCTGCGGTAGCATGGACTCCCTTGTGTCTCCGAATACCCAGACTGGTTACTTATGCAAATAACTGCGCTGTGTAATTAGGGTAAAGCATTTTGGTTAAATTGCCTTTCTACACCAAGAACTCTATCTTAGACCAACCTTTCTAAGTAAATTGAACCTGCTGGGTTTGAAAATTAGAATAAGGAGCACAAATGGGCACATTTCTTCAATCAGCTTTGCCTGGCTGCACTAGTCTCAGCTTAACTTGAAACAACAACTCGAAGAGGAAATCTCAGACACGGCCCCAAAGGCCACGGTGTCTCGACTTCCTGAGGGCAGAGTGACTGCAAAGCAGGGACAAGGCTCATCTCCGCAGAGTCCTGTCAGGTTCGGCCGCCTCAGCATCTAGAATTCTATCACAAGTCAGTGAAGAGTCGAAGCCTCTTTCCTTTGAACTCTTCACACAATATGTTTATGTATAAAGATTATGTCTCTCGGGTCAGCCCACAGCCTGGTGTTTAAGGGAGCTCGATCCCACATGACCGACTGAACAATTTGAGTCCAGACAAGGTAGCTTAAGAAACATGCCAAGCACATGCCCAAAATCCTGCAAGGAGGGAGAAATGGAGGAGAAGGGATGGCAGCGTGACTGTGCCCCATGGTGGAGGAAGGGGCGGTGCGCTCGCTCTCGCTCTCTCTCTCTCTCTCTCTCTCTCTCTCTCTCTCGGTCTCCAGCGAGCACACACACCTTCTGGCAAATACACACACACAAAAAGAGAGAGAGAGAGAAAGGGAAAAGACCGACTCAGTGACACACACGTCTTCCTCCCAGCAATTACACGGAAGGTAGACGGTTAGCGTCCTGGCAAGAGTGAGTACAGGAGCCCTGTGCCGACCTCACCAACACGTGCCTTTTCAGCCCACACTGGGATGGGCTGAACAATGGATTAATTTTTTTTTTAACTAATTGCCATTTTAAGTTGGGATATTTAGCTTATAAAACATAGGTTTATGGCTTGTTTTAAAAAATAGAAAAGGGCTGGCCCTGTAAATTAAGGGAGCCAGATCCCACATGGCTGAATGCAATTTAGAATCCCAGCCCTGGCAGCTTAAAAAGCATGTCAGGCTCACACGCGTGCCCAAAATTCCAACAGGATGGAGAAATACAGATGGAATTGTGGTGCGATTACTCCCCATTGAAGGTGCATTCTCCCTCTCTCTGCATCTTTCTGTCTCTCTGGTGAGCACACATGTCCTCTGGCAATTAAAAAGTACAAGAAGGAGCCAGCAGGTAGCATGGTGGTTAAGGTGCTGGACTCCCACATGATCTGCCGTGGTTCAAGTCCTGGACCTGGAAGCTTGCTTTCTCAACTTCTCTCTCTCTCTGGTGAATGCACATTGTCCTATAGCAAATTTTAAAATAATAATAATAAATGAAACTAAATAATTTTTTAAAAGAAAAAGGAAGCTCTTGGTATACCAGATGGACATTCTCATATGCATATAAAGTATGGATGAAGATGAAGTACTGGCCATTTCTTTAAATGGCGAGGTGCTCTCCAAGCCGCCGCCATCTCCACATGGCCCCCACCCCGCTCCTCAGCCTCCCTGTCTGGCCAGAATCCTGCAGTGGGTCACCTCTGTTCCTGAGGCCCTGCCGTTCTTTGTTACTATTATTAGTTATCATAATTGTGTTTATATTGCATTGAATCACGTATATCTTTACAGTGTATCACATTTCTTTTTCCAGAAGGAATACCATGCATGTCAGTCAAGACAAAGGCATTACTATCCACATCTTTTCGAACTCATAATCATTTTCTTTCTGTACAGATGAATAAACAGCTAAGATTGGTACTCAATACATTCTTCCAGATCTTTCCGAGAGAAGGTAGAGCTGCCCAAAACAGCTGCTGAGCCCACTCTCTGATGTTCCCTCACCAAAAGGAAAAAAAACGCCAACGCATTTGGGGGATGTTGTCATAGAATTTTAACACCCAAGAAATGTGAAATCCGTTCTCCTCTTCCTAGTTCTGGTCAGTTCTGTGTTGCCGTGCTGTGTAATTTGGAGGAAAAAATGTAAATGGGATGTAGATGAATTGGAAATGATTCAACTGAGAGTGACCAGAAACGATGGAGATGATTAAGGGGCTGCACACCTGATCTGTGAGGATGGGCTTATTGTGTGTGAGGGAGAGAGCGCCCGCGGTGGATTTACTCAGCTTATTACAGGGCACTGTGCGGATGGCGGTGACCAATGTTCTCCTGCTCTGCAGAGGACAGAGCAAATGGGAATGGCCTTAGCTAGAGCAGGGGAGAATTCTTTACCATGTATAATGGGACAATTAGGGTTGTCCCTTAGGAGCAGCATTCTGAGGTGGAAAAAGCACTCCTACCTATTCTCCTTGAGACAGGTTTTTCAAGGATAAACAGTCTACGGGAAATTTCATATTCTGTTCTGCCTGAAGGCAGGGGTTTGTGCCAGGTGACCTTTGGGGGCATTATCTATTCCTTTGAGTCTATAGAATTACAGGAGGTCTCGAATCTGATTTTAGTGAATTCAGAGGCAAGTACACATCCGCTCCTAGCCCTCAGAAGCTAAGCTGCAAGGACACACACAGTTTTTGCTATTGAGTTAACACCTGGAATCTCAGATATTCATGCAATCATTTCTTTTGTAGTCTGTGATTGCAAACTAACAGTTATTAGTTTGCTGAGGCCCTTAGAAATGGTAGGGCTTTTATGCTCAACGTGTATAATGCTTCTACAAGGGAAGTGTTTCCATGGATACATTTTATCAGAAACTTCACTACCCAAAATAAGAATATAGAAAAGCATATTCCCATGTGTCAGAAAAGGTAGGTCACTCATTTCCTCTGCTAGTGGATACCGAGCGCCTTTTATAAACCAGGACCTGCATTTTGTACCAAACATGCAAAGATGAGAAAGTCAGTCAAAGAGTAACTTGGGGGGTCAAGAAGATGATTCCGTCTAGACATGAAGCCTTATTATTAAAAGACAGTTTCCTGACAGTTGCGAGGAGGTTGCAGGGAGTCATGAAATGGAGGCATGAAGATATAAAATGCCGCCTACCATGAGATTCAATGGCCAGAAAACACCTGCTGCATCTGGTACCATCAGGAGCAAGAAGAGAGGAAACCGAGAAAGCAGCGATGGTAGAAAGGATCTGGAAGGATGCAGCCCTTCCTGACACAGCTGTGGGGTTGGAGGTAGGAGGGAAGCCTGCCTGTACTCAGCAGCTCCCCAGAGCTTGATGGAGACATGACCCGACCAGGAGGACACCAGTGGGCAGAGGAGATCACAAGTTTCACTTGGAGTTCCTCTTCCTCCACAGCCTCTTTGAAGGATGCAATCAGGCCATGCAGAGGCAAACAAGTACATAATACTATTTAATTGCCTACCAAAGTCATTGTGTCACAACAGGGCCTATGCCGCAAATTCATTTGATAGATGATAGATCATTCTATTAATATTTCATAGAGATGAACAAGCTTTCGAATACCAAGCTGAAAAGATACCGTAACAGAAAGCCATTCACACCTAAGCAGCCCCACTCCTTAGCCATACACGACCCCAGGTTGAAAAAGAACTTAAAGATTCATGATCAAATCTGCCACCCATTCCTGGAGGCAGTCCCACGCACCATCCTCTGAAGGCAGGATCCAACTAAGTGGCAAGAAGTTCACATTTAGGAAGAGCCGTGATTTTAAGAGAGCAATTTTTAAAAACAAGTTCTTCCTTACACTAGGCCAAAAAATGTCCTCCCTGAGACATTCAAGCCCTGGCCCAAGGTCTGCTCCTTGGGCCACTCGGTTCAGTTGTGCTTTCCTGCCTACAACGGTTTCGCATGGAGCAGTGTTACTCCAGCTCCCTACAGTTGCCCTGCCTGTATGTGGGGCAGTTTGCTCACATCTCTAAGGATGGTTCCTCACATTCCTAACCATAGGCACAGCTTTGGGGGCAGCCATGCCATATTTATTTGGAAATAAACTTACAGTATATTGCTGTTGCTCTTGTACAGTTGAAATTATTCACCACCTACTGCATGCCAGGGAGCCTCCCAACAAGACTCCATAGGCCCTCCTCCCCCGCGGCTCCTGGGCCCCCCAGCCAGCTATCCTGTCTCTGCACTTGCCTTACTTGCCCAGGGCATGTGGATCCTTTGATTCCCGCAGTGACTGGCACAGAGCTGTCGTTCAGTGTTTGTGGGTGAATTCGTTAACCAGGAAACTAACTTTTAGCTTCTATTGGGTTTGCAGTTAATGCAAATGGGAGCCCCATGAAGTCCGACCTGTTCTCTGCTCTACCCCCGGTGCCTACAGCTCCCGAGTCACCTACATGTGGGGCTAACAAAGGGTCACAACGCCCCCCTTCTATCCTGCATGCTGTCTACCCCACTCCCACCTGCACCCCAGCTCATGTCAGCGGTGCTCAGGGTTGGGAGCAAGTTCCCTGACTGGTCCTCACAGTGACCCCTCAGGCGCCTACTCGGGGGATCAGACTGTCCACAGCTGTCATGTGTGAACTCCATCCACAGTTCTGTCACCCTCATTAGGTTTTCATAGGTCATTTGGGTCTCTTCTCCCAACTTTTGAGACCCTTTAGGATCTTTCTTCAGGCCTTTAACTTATTAGGACCAGCCTCAGCGTGGGTGGGTTATCTCCACGGAGGCGCCAAAGGTGAACAGGAGACAAAGGCCTCGATGCCTTTTCATGCACGTCCTTTGCCGGACACCCCTCAAAGATCGCTCTCTGAGGAGTGACCACTGCTAGGAATCATCGTGCGTTTTTATTGAAAACATGTTACATGCAAGTAAAGGGAGAGGGGCTAGTGTTTCAATTAACAGCTCATAAAGTTTTTTAACAATAGAGAACATAGATTCTATTCAGGGTTGGATTAAGGGTGGGTCTAGTGCAATTCAGGGTTTGATTAAGGGCGGGTCTAGTGCAGTTCCGCAATTGTAGGTGGGTCTCCATGGAATGCAGTTTCGGGAAAGCGGTTCCAGTAAGCAGAGATGATTATCAGCTGATGCGGCGCAGCAGCCATCTTGTGATTACCGGGAATGGTGCTGAGAAAAGAAAATCTCAAGAATAGATATTAGTTCTTATGGATCTTAATAAAGAATGATACTTATACAGTTTTGT
>NW_006159840.1:1802136-1812957 GCF_000334495.1 Tupaia belangeri chinensis | reverse complement strand
AATTCTTTTATAGTAGTATATTGGGGAGCCAGAGGGGGGTCGCTTCCCAGTAAGGCTGCCACAGTTTCTGGAGCAAATAGCAAACAGCCTTGCTGACATGCTAATTGACCCAAGCTTTGTTCCAAGGTCGGGGGGCACACAACAGTGGTCTTGCCAACATGTTGATCCGACCGGAAGCGGAGGTCAAAGGTCGGGGGGCTCAGCCAGATCCTGGGGCCTCGCCGGGTCGGACTCCTCCAAGAGATCTTCCTTTTCTATCATTAACTTCGTAATTTCAATTAGATCGCTGTACGTTTAATAGCCTACAGTATAGTTTCTCAAAGCACACACGTGTCACATGTCAGTCAAGTCAGACATCGCCATGTGCGTCATCCTCAACAGATACCTTCTTAGCACTTTCGACCTCTCGATATGAAAATCCCATCTCCCTCTAGACCCATGTCATCGCTACAGCAGTGAAAATGTCGTGATGCCTTTTCTGATGCTGCAGCATAAACGTGATAAATTAAGCAGCTGTAAGTCAAGGTTCACAATCCAAATCATGCATAAAGCGAACGCATGACACAGTCCGCCAAGGCCCTGCAGTGCTGGAACCAGGCCGAGGACATCAGATAATCCAGTCCGAAAGGGAGGCTGGCTGGTGACACACTCCCTGTCAGAGCAGGTGCACACTGAGTCCTGGGGGGAGCACGCCTTTCCTGACAGTGGGTTTGGAAAGGATTTTCACACTTGACCTTGTCTGGCAGCCACCCTGGGGTGCAGTGAGTCAGATCTACAAGTGTAGGTCAGACAGCTTCTGTTCGTGAGCACTGTACAAGTGCAGCAGTCTGAGCAGGGCCCTGGAGGCAGAGCGCCTGTCAGAGACCCCAGCGCCCCCAGCCAGTAGCCCCTGATTCCAGGCCAGCCAGCTCACCTCCATAAACTTCTGTTAAATGAGGGTAATTAGAAGTCCCCACCTCCTGGGTTACTGTAGCAATTCAATGAGTTAAAACATGTACCGAGCTTAATGGGGTGGTGGCAAAGGTGACTTAGGACAAAATGGCATTTACCCTGTGTTTGTTGTGAGGGTAAACTAGGTCATCTAACCAAAGCGCTCAGTGTCAAGCAGAGCAGAGTCCACGCGTGCTGGCCACTCCGTGCGATTGTTTTATAATTTGTTCAGAAAAGATAAAAATCTTCAGGATCATGTCCAGGAATTAATTGCCACCCTGGCACAGCAGCAGCCCATGCACTTACCAAGTCGACGTAAACAGGAGCCAGGTCAGGCTGGATTCCGGTCCCTTCTTCTACAAGTGACATCAGTTTGCATTTTCAACACATATTGCTATCTGCCATGGGCCAGAAAACACACCCTGAAAGTCACTAACATAGTTTCTTTAACATCCATAAGATAATAATAAGATTTCCCTTGTATTGTGAAGTTTCTGTCAAACATGGTCCTTAAAATTTAATATATCTGAGCCAGTAGGTAGTGTGGTAATTAAGTCACTGGATTCCCACATGGTCAACTGCAGTTCAAATCCCACATCAAGAGGCTAGAAAAATCACACCGGGGCACGTGTGCATGCATGCCTGAAATCTTGAAAGAGAATGGAAAAGGGTTTATGGTATGGCCATCATCTCTGGGGTATGATTTGTAGAATGGAAAAGGGTTTATGGCATGGCCATCATCTCTGGGGGATGATTTGTTCTCACTTTCTTCTCTCTGTCTCTCTCTGGTGAGTGTACATGGCCTATGGCAAAAAAAAAAAAAGATTGAATATATATTATCTAAATCAGTACTCACTGCAAACTCATAGAGTAAGTACTATTCTCCTAAAATAAAGAGAGACGTGGGACCAGTGGGTGACATGGTGATTAAGATGCTGGATGCTCCCACATGGCTGACAATGGTTCAAGTCCTGACGGCTTGCTTTCCCACTCTCTCTCTCTCACACTCTCTCTCTCTCATCAAATTAAAAATAAATGAATGAATAAATAAAGTTAAATAAATAATTTTTTAAGAAGAAAGTGATACTTAAAGCAATTGCTGGAGCTCAAGACATACCACCCCCAAATATTACTAGGAGACCAGAAGAGGCCTCGCCAAAATGACCCTTGTGGCTGTTTCGAGTTGCATATTCTGGGAAACTGTACATAGGGGTCGCTCTGAACAGCTGCCCTTTTGTAAAAGAAACACATCTGTAGTGGGAATCTAGACTAGTAAAAGTTTGTATCTGGAAGACATTGCTCCTCCAGGAGGTAACGGTTTTCAGCCCAGACTTTCATCTGCATAGCAAGGCAGCCTTCTTCCCCTTTCTTCCCCTCCTCAGCCGCCCTTCGCTTGTCTCCACCACTTCCCAGAGGCCCCTCTTCCTTTCTGTAGCCCAGGATGGCATGTCAACGTCAATCATCTGGTCTTTCTTTGACTCCTGTTTTTCGTGGGATTCCCATGTGTGTTCTCCTGTTGATCTGCTTTATACCGATTCAATGCACAGCCCAGTCGGTGAAGCCATTTTCCTTCCCCTCCTCTGTTAGGCAGCATCCCGCAGTATCAGGCACTACCAAGTGATGGATGGAGTTTGAATCACAGCCCATGAACTCCGGAGGATCTGCCGGTAACAGTTATACACCCGTTTTCCCACCTCTTTCCCAGAGCACACAGATCAGGGCTGCCGGGTCCCTTCCCATGTTTCTTGACTGTCATCAGTACCAGCCAGCATGCACCATGTTCTAACTATGACCTGCCTCATGCACAAGTCAGGGTATTACTCCCAAACCCCCCATTTCTCCCTGCTGTTTATCTATGGCCTCTGCTTTAAGAGCACTCTTGTTATGTCCATCCCCCCAAATCAATGCATATAAATCACAGATCACATTATCCCATGATTTTAAGTGTGGGAAAGAGACTGAAGTTAGGGATGTGATTCTGGAAGAGGAAAGTAAGCAAGGAGCTTAGGACACTGAAGAACTTTGCTTACCTCCCGAGGTGGTTAGAAGTGGTCCTTTCCTATCAATTATGTTGACTTATAGAAACTGACCTTTGGTGGTTGTTGGTTTTCTGCACAGTCAAAAGCCATCCATGAGCTTAGAAGAAATATTATTATTGACTTGTTTGACAGTTACTTAATCTCCTTATGGCTCAGCATCCTTAACTATAAAATGGGGATAGTGGTAGTGCCTCTCTGAAAAGGTGAGAATTCAATGCGTTGCCATAAGAGAAACTCTTCAACACTGCATGCCACATAATGGGCATTACTAGCAAGGACGACCACCACAGCACACTTTAAAGCTGCTTCATGTGATCTAGGAAAGCGAGGATTTTTTAAAAGAATTATTTCTTTTATTTATCATCTTTTTTTTTTTTAATTTGCTACAGGACACATGCACTCACCTGAGAGAAACAGAGACAGAAACAGAGAGAGGGAAAGTGAGAAAGCAAACCACCAGGCCCGAGACCACATGTGGTCAACCATGTGGGAGTCCAGTGCCCTAACCATTATGCCATCTGCTGGCCCAGGAAAGCAGTTTTTAATATAACTTGTAAAAAGGCAATTTTATGCCCAGATTGGATAATGAAGGTACTAGTGTCTCACATGGCTGATAATTGAAACATGCAAACTGTCCCCGTCACTGACAGCATTCCCCAGCGCGATATACTTTATAAACATGGCGTCGTGTCCTTCGTAAGGGCGTGGCTCAGGACGGTGCTGTGGTGGTCCGAGGAACTGCCTGCCGGCACTGTACCCTTGGTTTACAGACTCACACCAGCCAAGGGCAGCACTCAGAAAGCTGATGGCCCTTGGATAAATTCATAACGTGAGATTCTAGGTGGGACAACGACCAGTTTCTCCGGCATATCAAAAGCATGAAATTGAAAACTGAAGGAAGACGACACAGTTACAAATGAAAGTGGCCGGAGACAAACAACCATGTGTACATCTGGATCATGTTGGGAACAGGATCCTTGATTCTTTCAAACAAACCAACCATAAAAAGGTGGCTTTTTGTCCCAGAGCTGGATGTTGGCACTGCAGTAAAGCGCAGCTCTCTGTGAGGCTGACCCACATGGCCCCAGTTTGCATCCACATCTTGTATGTGCCAGGCATGCGCGTGCCGTGCTCCGGGGCTGGCTGGGGCTGGGGGGTCACAGCATCAAGACCTTGTTAGGGTTGAGTGCAGTCTCTCTCTCACTCTCTCACCCTCTATCTCTGTCTCTTGTTCATGAAAGAAACACTTTTTTAAAGATTTTTTTAATGACTTTCTATGGACTAGAATAAAATAAAAGACATATCTGATAAAGACCTAGATGGCTGCGTGGCCATCTTCCCTAGGGGGTGATGTCTCCCTTTCTATCTCCATCTCTCTCTGTCTCTCTGACAAGTGCATGTGCCCTATAGCAACAATCTCTCAAAAAAACAAACAAACAAACAAACAAAAAAAGCTAAAGAGTCCTTGAAAGCTAACAATAAGAAAACTAACAACCAGATTTTTTTTTTTTTTGGAGAGGTTTTTGCTATAGGGCACGTGTGCTCGCCAGACAGACAGAGAGAGACAGAGAGACAGAAAGTGAGAAATCACCCCCCAGGGGGGATAGCCACACCGCAATCTCTTCTCTGTACTCCTCCTCTCGGGATCTTGGGCACTCACGCACACGTGCCCGGTGTGAGTTTTAAGCCACCGGGTCCAGGACTCGAACCATGGTCGCCTACATGGGAGTCCAGAGACACAGCCATTATGCTAACTGCTGGTCCCACAACCAGATCTTTAAAACAGGCAAAAGATCTGAACAGAAACCTCAACAAAAAAGATATACAGGTAGCAAATAATTACATGAAAAGATGTTCAACATAATGTCACTTGACGATTGCAAATTAAAATGAGACACCTGCACACACCTAGTGGAATGACAAAAACCCAAAGCACTGGTAACAGCCAGTGCTGGAGATGTTACAGAGCAGCAGGAGCTCCCATCACTGCTGGTGGAGGTGCAAAATGGTATGGTCACTTCAGAAGACAGCTGGGCAGTTTCTCCTAACACCACACATATTCTCACGAGAAGCAGTAATCTGTCTCTCTGATATTTACCCAAAATAGTTGAAAACTCATTTACACACCTAAACCTTCATAGAGATATTTATAGTAGCCTTATACACAATTGCCAAAACTTGGAAACAGGGCCCAGCAGGTGGCATGGTGGTTTAAGGTGCTGGACTCCTACATGGACAATGTTCGAGTCTTGGACCTGGCAACATGCTTTCTCACTCCCCCCCACCACCCCACCTCTGTCTCTCACTGTTAGTGCTCGTGCCCTTTATAGCACAGTAAATAATAATAATACATTCTTGAAAAAATACTTGGAAGCAACCAAGATAATTCTTCAGTTAGAGAATGGATAAGCAAATTGATACTTCCAGACAATGGATGTGACTCAGTGCTAAAAATAAATGAGCTACCCAGCCATGAGCAGCGAAACCTGAAGCACACGTTATCAAGTGAAAGCCGCCAATCTGAAAAGGCATGGCACAGCATGGGTCCGGCTATATTGTATTTCCTCATTCAGGGAAGTGCATTCCAAGACCCCCAGAGGATGCCTGAAAAACCACAGAGAGAACTATCTCTGTATATACACCCTGCTTTTTGATCTGGTAACCAAAACAGCTCCTAAGTGACCAAGGGGCGGGGAGGGTACACAGCGTGGAAGCACTGACGTAGGGATGAGTCACATCCCAGGTGGACACAGCAGGATGGAACCCAATCTCATCATGCTTCTCAGAACAGCTCATGCAATTTAGAACTTATGAATTATTTATTTCTGGAATTTTCCATCTTGGACTACAGTTGGGCATAGATGGTTGAAACCACACAAAGAGGAAATGCAGACAAGGGGGGACTACTGCACAACATTTTAGAAAAGACAAACCCTTGGAGACGGTGGAAGGGTCAGTGGTTGTCTGACCTGAGAGAGGAGGAGGGGTGAGCAACTGGAGCACAGATGGCAGGTAGGCAGTGAAACTCCTCCGGTCGGCACTGCAGTGGTCGACACGTGGCACTGGGCATTTGCCCACACCCACGGACTGGACAGCACCAAGAGTGAGCCTGATAACTGTGGCCTTTGGACGATGACGTCACCGTAGTTCATCGATTGTGCCGCTCTGGTGAGGGATGTTCCTGGGAGAGGAGGCTCTGCCTGGGTGGGAGCACGGTGTCTGTGAAATCTCTGTACTTTCTGTTCAATTTTGCTGTGAACCTAAAACTGCCCTATAAAAACAAAATCTATTTAAAAAGCTAATTTCGGGGAGCCAGCCAGTGGCATACCATGGTGGTTAAAGCAGCCAGACCCCACCTGGATGACTGAGCAGTTTGTTCTGGACCCAGCAACTCAAAAAACACTCCAGGTGCATATGTGTGTATGCCCAAATCCCAGAGGATAGAAGAGGAGAAGGGATTGCAGTGTAGCCATCCCCCCAGGGGGTGATTTCTCACTTTCTCTCTCTTTCTCTGTCTCTGTTTCTCTCTCTAACAAGCGTACACACCCTACAGCAAAACCTAAAATTAAATAAAAATTTTAAAATTAAAAAAAAAATTAAGGAC
Organism: Tupaia belangeri chinensis; assembly: GCF_000334495.1. Taxonomy (NCBI): domain Eukaryota; kingdom Metazoa; phylum Chordata; class Mammalia; order Scandentia; family Tupaiidae; genus Tupaia; species Tupaia belangeri. The sequence goes on along the minus strand of NW_006159840.1, from coordinate 1,806,384 downwards.
CAAACAGTGGTGCCTGTTAAAACACAAAGTTCTGTGAGGTGGCCCTTAATGGCCGTGTGCCCGGTTCTGTGTGGCGGCCCTTTATGGCCGTGCGCCCAGTTCAAGTCTGAAGACCGTCCTGAGTACACCAAGCACCTGTGTGCCTGCGATCCAGGCCGGCTGAAGGCTTGAGGTATGTCGCAGCATCAGGGCTCTGTTAAGGGCTTGCTCTCTGTCTCAAAATAGATAAACTAACAAAAATAAAATTAATAAAAAATAGGGCTCGCCCCATACTGCAGTTTTTAAGCACTATGTTTTGGGAGCTGCATCCCACATGGCCAACTGAGTTTCAAATTCTAGCCCCAGTGGCTTGAAAAATACTCCAACCACATGAGCGGACATGCCTAAAGTCCAGACACATGGAGAAATGGAGGGAAAGAAGGGTTATAGTTTGACCACACTGGTGAGCACATGTACCCTTTGGCAATAAATTTAGTTAATTAATTATAAAGATGGTTGTGACATGATTGAATTTAGATGACAGTAAGGAATCACTCATTTTCATTAACACTTGAGCTATATCCTGAAGAGGAGTGCAGTTTCAATAAGGACCCAGGGGAAGGACTTCGTCAGAAGAACAGCATGAACGAGAGTGAGGATGGAGAAAGATGAGAGTACATTCAGGGGACATCTCGGTGCCCAGTTCAGCTTCAAATGTTGTACTGTTTCTAGACAGCATTTCAGAAATCAAGTGTTGGCATCTGATCTCTACCTCTGAGTAGTCTCTTAAACGTGGACAAGAATAAACATTGTTTTCCAGTCCGTAGACCTTGGGGTTCTGAATATGTGAGTTTACCGGCCGTAGATCAGGAATTCTCTATCTTAATTGTGCCTCCGAACTATCTGGTGGAAAGCAATGCCTATGAAGAGTGTAGAAGCCACTATAACTTTGACTTAGTAGGTCTGAAGGGAGACTCACAACTGCATTTCTCATGAGTGTTCTAGCTGACTTGGACCTGGGTGGTTCAGGGACCACATGCTCAGAAATCAAACCACAGGGTCACATGGAAGGGGCGGGAAGAGACTGCAGAATGGAGATCCTGTAAGTCACACAAGTGCAATGGCGAGTGTAAGCCATTGACAAACAGCTTTCTCTTCAATACTTGGGAGTATTACACACACCACAAAGGTATGCACTCCTTATTTGACTGTGAGAAAAATACAGTCCCTTCTGTGTATATTTCATACTTTTGGTAAAGATATGGAACAGAGAAGTATTTCTCTGAGTACAACAGACATGTCACTGAAGTGACAAGTGGCACCTGGTAAGGCTCTGGCACTGGAGCAGTGGGGACCAGTGAGTCCTAACTCTTCCCTTTGCCTAGGGAAGTTTGGAGTCCAGATTGTGTGTGTAATCTCCCAGTCTTTCAACATTGTCTTAGATTCTTCTAAAACACTCTGTGGGAAAAAATGAAGCCAAACATGCATGCTCACAGGCCAGCAGATGTGGCTTTCGAATTAGATCACTACGTTCCAAGAAATAGTAGGAGATTGCAGAGCACCGTTAGGGGCTTCTGTAGGAGAGGTGGATGCTAGTCCTCCCCCACCATTCCCCACACTCATCCCCTCTTGCCCCTCAACAAGACTCCCTTTGTTTTTAGTGTGTGTGTGTGTGTGTGTGTGTGTGTGTTCCATGTAAGATTTCACTTGAAAATAGAATTTGGCTACTAACATTTCCAAAAGAAAAGCCTTGATGTATTAATCAGTATAGACTAAAGTCTGTCGCAATAACAATCTCAAAATTGTAATGGCTTGAGACAACCAAGATTTACTTCGTACTCCTAAGATATGCTCATTAGGGTTGGCAAGGGACTCCTTTATTCTTATCCAGGGGTCAGCTGGTGACAATGGCGTCTTGAATGACACAGCCACTGAAGCAGGAGTGAATGAGGGATGGAGAGTTGAACATGAGCAATAAAAGCTTCGGTCTCATATTATACATATCAGTTCCACTAAGATTTCATAAGTCATTTGGCTACATCTAATACCTTCAAAGGGGCAAGATACTGTGAGCTCTTGGGAAGAAGCAATTGAAAATATTGCTGAGAAACATTAACATCTGCCAAACTGGTTATATTGTGATGTGGGAGAACACTTAAATTCCAATATAGAGGGGGCCAGCAGGTGGCATGGTAGTTAAGAGTGCTAGACTCCCACATGACCAGCTGTGGTTTGAGTCCGGGACCTGGCAGCTTGCTTTCTCACTTTCTCTCTATATGTACTCTTCCCTGGTCAAATTTAAATAAAATAATTCTTTACAAAACAATTTCAATCTAGAGATTGTTTTTGTTTACTATGGAATGAAAAATTATGATTGGATTTTTGAGGATAGGAATGACATAACTTATATAAATCCAGATGCTAATTTTAAGAGGCTAAAATGTTCTATTTATTAACTAATATATGACATGACAAAGATTTGCAATCTGAATAAAAGTCCCATTGGAGAGCATAGTTTTCTATCACCTAAGTAATGGATAGATTAGATTAGAAATTGATTAACAATAACTTATCTTTTTCTCCTGTGTGAATTTAAGCAGTCTAATAAGAACTTTATAAATAACTAATGAAAGAAGGCAGTCTCCATGCTTATAATATGAATCCTCCTACTATGGAAAATTAGACCCATCTATTGAACAACAAATATCCCCTCATGGAAGCAAAGGTTTCTTCTATCATGCCACTTAATCAGATTTAGAAGCATAATTACCATCATGCAATTTGAACTAAATATATTAAAGTATTTCTTTTAAGTGAAAATAATTGGGAAACATCAGGAACAAGCATTTATATTCAAGACACCTTGAGAGCGTTAACCTTGGCAAAGGTTGGAGCAATTACAGCTACTTATCACTGCTGCTGTTTTCCCGCCACCTTAGCAACAGGGAAAACAAAATCCTGGCCTCATATCGTCTTCATTTGATGTGAATTCTGTCAAATAAATGAGATAATTGAGTTAGCCTTCTAAATTGAAAGAGAAAGAAGAGCAAACCGCAGCAGCTGAAATACTTTGGTGCAAAGTACTCAATCTGTGAAGAGGAAACACATTTGTTTAAAAGATACATAAGCAGTACAGACACATGCAGATGTGAGAATAGCCTTGATTCATTCAATGGGAAGATAGAGCTCCAAAGAAGAGAAATGTACATGTATTACCTTTCCAAATTTATTCTCAAGACTGAAGAGCAAGAGTTTTCTCCTTAACCTTTGCCAGAGGGTCTATCTGAAGGAGATTTTTTTACCTTTGTGAGAGTGGAATGCTATGTCTCTCATGCTTCCAGTAGTGGGGATTTCCTGTCTTCCACTCTTCCCTGAGAAGTTGTCCTACAACGGTACAAATACTATTGGTCAGCAATCCTTGGCTCACAGATACATACTGCAGTCTCTCTATCACCACAATGGCCATCTTCCCCCATGTGTCTTCTCCTCCTCTTTTTTATAATTATTTATTTTATTTTATTTATTCATTCATTTATTTTAATTTGACCAGAGAGAGAGACACAAAGAGAGAGAGAGAGGAAAGTGAGAAAACAAGCCACCAGGTCTGGGACTCAAACTATGGTCAGCCATGTGGGAGTCCAGCGCCCTTAACCACCACACCACCACCTGCTGGCCCCCCTTCTTCCCCTCTTATAAGAACATCAGCCACCATGAATTAGAGCCCACCCTGTTTCAGTATGACCTTATCTTAAATAAGTATACTGCAACAACACTACAGATAGTCCCCAACCTGGCTTACAATTATTTTACCTTATGATGGGTTTACCAGGGCATTAAATGCATTTTGACTTACGGAATTCTTGATTTATGGTGGTTTAAGAGAATGCAATCACACGATATGTCAAGAAACATCAGCATTTCCAAATAAGATCACATTCCAAGGTACTGGAAGTTGGAACTTGAACATGTATTTGTAGAGCTATGACATAACTTGGGTAGCTAGAGCCATCCAGCCAACCTTGCCCCATGTGCAGTCCCATTCTGGTTATTTCTAACACAATCCAGCAAAATCAAATGAAATTGGTATTCCCATCCAAACTTAAAATGTAAGAGCATTTCAGTTACATTGTAAGCCTTCTTAATTACATTTACTCTTTCAACAAATACTGGGCACTCCTGTGTGACAAGAATTGTTCCAAGCACAGAGAAGGCTGCCGTGGTCCCTGCCCTCAGGGCACTGCATGGGGGGGGGGGGGAACGACACTAAAA
>NW_006159840.1:1756420-1801822 GCF_000334495.1 Tupaia belangeri chinensis | reverse complement strand
GCATGGGGGGGGGGGGGCACTGACACTAAAAAATCTCACACATGAATTCTTGGAAAGGGGAAGCTTTTCCAGAGGATCACATGCCTCGTCTTCAGCGAGTTAGAACAGGTCTCCCTGCTAAAGGAAAACTTCAGCTGAGACCAGAAGAAAGAGTTAGTTCCACCAAGAGGGTAGCGAATCAGGTTCTAGGAATCATGGGAGTACATGAAGGTGGCTAAACCCATCCAAAGTAAAACCAGTTGTGAAAATAGGATAGAAACTTTGTTCTCTCTCGGGACACAGTTCTCCTAGGACTTCCATTGGCTTTGCGGTGAAGAAAACGCAGACCCTCCCTTTCTGTTCTGCGATCCTTCATACGTGCCCTCTTTCGTATGATTCAAGACGGCTCATCTACATTTTAGCCTGCAGGAAGAAAGAAAGCCAAAGGGCAGGCACGTACCTTTTCCTTTAAGGGAACAAAATATATATGTATGAAATATGTACCAAATCTCCTTTTTTTAGTGCCAAAAAAGAAATAAGATCTCATTAATAATTTTGATATAATATGGTGAAATAATATGTGTGACATACTGGAATAAATAGAATATGCTATCAAAATTAGTTTTACCTGCTTAGTCTACCTTCTTAATGTGGTACTAGAATACTTTAAGCAATGTGCATGGCAGGGAGTCTATTCCTAACGTACAGTGCTACTCTGGGATGGTACTGCACAGCAGGGCAGACAGACGTCAACAGCAGAGTTCAAAACAGGGCAAGATGGAGAAAGGAGACCAGGGAGGGCAGGCCCGGGTCCTGCAGGGCCTTGATACTTGGCTGAAGACTGGGATCTTACAATTGCACCTGACGCAGAGTGTTCAAATGGATCTCAGCCATCATGCACACATTACTGAAGCCTTTCCAGCCCATTCCCATAAGACGGGAGTAAGTGTGCCTAGCACGTTGAATCATCGAGTAAACTGGGTAATGTGTGTAAAGCTCTAACACAGTATCAGCACATAAAAATGTTTGATGAAGTTACTGAATGAATGAACCAATGGAAGAAGAAACTGGAAACCCAGTTCAACTGGGTGTCTCCCTGTACAGATAGAATCGAAGTATTTCGATTGATCACCAAACTCCATAGAGAGATTTCTTGTGTGCAGAACATAAGTAATGCAAGCCCCAACCCTTTCCTCACCACAGAGGCATGAAAAAACCCTGTCATGCCTCTCAGCTGACATGGACACCTGGGGATGTGACTGGGCCAAACTGTTTTGCTAAGGCTTTGAGTTAGCAGGTACCTTTGCCCTGACCTACTGGACAGTGGGTGCTGAAAAGAGTCTGGGCTGAATAGACCTGACAGGGTATCACAGAACCCTAATATAGTCCTTTTACTTCAGCAGCACCCGGTGATGCATCTTCTTCATCTTCCATTCCATGGGTGAAATTTTGCTTTTTTTATTTTTGCAAGCTGCCAAGTAGTTGTGAAATTTTGAATTGTTCTATTAAATCTGGTATAAAACTAAGTATAGGCTGTGTCTGCAAGCACCCACTAAATCATACGCTGCTGTCAGAAATTATTTCTCAGTCTCTGTCTAGGTGGTAGGGGGCAGAGCGTTTGTTTGGTTTCGTGGGTGGACCCTTTAACTTGCTGAAAGCCGCTGATTGAGTGGCTCTGCCTCCTCAGGCTCTGTTGGGTCTTTGCAGAGTTAGCCCTATGCTCTGCCTTCAGGCTGTCACTTCTTTAGTCACTTACAGATGGCATTTTGAAGGCATGCTAATTGAGGGACTTCACTGTTAGCTTCTAACTAATCATTCTGACAGGACACGTCTCCTCTGCAAAGGAAGGGGAGGAGCCGAGTGCTTTTGCTTCTCTGTGCTAACGTGCATCATTCAATTTCACCCTGAGATGTTCAGCACAGAATCAGCCCAAAGAAGAGATGTGACAAAGGCGTGATCAGCACCCCTCATCAGCCTATTCTGCAGGGTCTGCCCCTTCTCGCCCTTGTGACTCAGCATCCTGCATTCAGATTACGCCACGGATCCCTCCTTATTCCTTCTATTTGTCTAGCTATTCATCACCTCATCAACTGAAAAGATGCTGAATGCCTTCCCTTAGGAGAGGTAATATAGTGTAATGATAAAAGTGTGGGCTGAGAAACTCAACTTTCTAGGTTCAGATCCCAGATCTGGCACTTCTCAATGTGTGATGCTGGGCAAGTCACATGAACTTCCCGAGTGCCAGTTTACTCATGAGTCAATGAGAAAACCATAGTGTATGTAATAGTATGCACTTTTGATGGTTAAATGAATTACTAAATACAATGAACTTAACATATTATTTAACACAGGTAAATGTTTAATCAATATGATCTCCTCTAATTATTAGACACTTTTTGGAGATGGAAATATGAATAAGACACAACCCTCCCATTCTAGGTCTTAAATCCTCTTAAAATATGATCAAGAAGACATTTCAGATAGGTCACCTTGGAATAAGTAAAATCTGAAGCTAGTTCCTTATTTTCCTCATTGGAGGAAATGTTTATATTTATGTTTGCATTTTACAACTACATCTTCATTCATGGATATGTTTTTATAAAAATTAAGTCTGTATTAAAAATGATTTGTGTAGTCCACTGCATTACAGTCACAAAATGGAATAGGGCCTTCAGCAGTGAGCTGGGCTAACAGGATACCCAGGGTATCATGAATCTTCCCACAACCACCAAACCTCTACACAAACACAGCAGGGAGGGCTTCACTATATCCACCAAATTCAGCCAAAGTCCGTGCCACTTTGACTGCAGAAATTACTAAGGAGTTTCTTCTGTTATGAAATAAAATCCTTTCTCCCTTCAGTAGCCACTTATATGTCAGAGTTCCACCTTCCATGTTAGCAGAAAGTGAGTGTAATCCCTGCCCTAGCTGTCATCTTCAAATATTTCAAGTTCCTTCACCTACTGTATTTCCAAACTGAGTTGCCAAGTTTCTCTCCACCTAGTAATAGGCCCCTCTTAAGCTTCGGTTCCTGGGAGAAAGTTCACAATTCCAGCTGTTTTAGAATTAGAGTGGAATGCAATGGAACAGAACCTCAGGATTTGGAGGAACTGGTCATCACCCCAAGGACAGCATCAGCTTATATCATCAATAAAGGCGTTTAGGATTTTGCACATCGATCACACCCAAACCATGTCTCTTCTTGCCAGCTCTTATGTACTTCGTTTTCTGAAACAAAAAGAACATTTTATTTTTATCTCTGTTGATTTCAATTTATCACTTTAAGGCTATATGTTGGTTATGACCTTGTAGGACACCAAGCCTAGATTTGTGCCATCCACCTGGCAAGCAGACCTGCTATGCCTTTCGATCATTGGCAAGTTACTAAGACAGTACTGAACGCAAGTACTCAACTTCATCATTAAAACAATTTACACTCAGACTTAACAAAGCGCTTTTACTTGCATAGCAGTAGTTAATTCATTTCTGTACACTGTACATTGGGTATTTACTACATGATAGGTCTTACACTATGTTTTATCTCACTTCATTCTCTTAACAATTCTGGGAGGAAGATAATATTTGAATCGTTCTTTTAAGAGGTTACAGCTGAGGTTAAAGAAGTAGCTTCCACAAAGTGGCATGAGCAAATGAAAAGGCTGGGTTTGACCTTCTCTGGGTTCATCTCTGAAGCACACCTCTACCCATTGTGCTAGCACTGCGAAGCACAGAGAGTAAAGGATTCACCCCAATCACGAGCCCAGGAAGTTGTTCTCCAAGACTCAAATTTGTACCCCACTATTAGAATCCCTCTCCTTTTGGACTAGTAGAAATAGTTCATCCAATGATGATCAACCAGGTTCAGTAGAGCCAGTCTGAAACACACCCCATTGACATCCTCTGTTCGGTTCACAGAGCTACCGGGGAAGCCTTAGGGAATAAACATGTACAACCCCTTGGGCATTGCCCTGCTCTGTCAGCCAAGCCACCACCCTACTGAGCCTGTAACACTTTCTGAGAGAACCACATCATTTCAAAATCCTTTAAAGTTATCAGCTATCTGACTGCGAGTGTTTGACTCTCCATAATGAGGTCTGAACACACAGTGGTACCTGCGACAGTGAAAAGGTCTACATAGACGAATAGAGGGCAGACCACCACCTAGGGATTCTTTGGTGCCAGGAGGTAGTACCCCAAAGGCAGCTCTCCACAAGCCGGGTAACACTTTGCTAGTCTTTGTGACTGTGGCTACTCTCTGGCCTGATTTCTGTCGGTTCCTCTTTTCCTCTTTAGCTTGACTAGAGAAGGTGACTGTATTATTGCATTGTGGTGGCTGGCCTGGCCTCCTCGTGCTACATTAAGTTGGAATTCTCTAACAGCTACCTTCTTTCTAGGGCAAAATGCCTCCGCAGTAACAGATGGGCAGGAGAAACCTAGCAGTTACTGAGGGAATTGGATGCCCAACTCAAAGTAATTGAAAGCAGTATGGCAGGAGCCATTGGAGCACACATGAATCCAGAACTCGGTGTTCACACAGTCAGCATCAGGCAAGGGATTGGGGAGCTCCTGCAGGGCCTGGAAGAAAGCCTTCATGTAATGGTTTGGTTTTTCAAAGCTTTCCTTTCCCTTGAAAACAATGTCATCCTTTGGCTAACAAACCAAATCTTGACAATTCAAGGAGGACATAAACCAGAAATGTAATGAAAATTTAGGAATCCCTGTATCAATAGGTCATGGATTTGATCCCTAGGAAACTAACATTTTTTTTCCAAGCATAATAAACTAAATTATTATTACACTGCTTATTTTAAAACAAGGAAATTTTGTATGGTTTATGATTAAACTGCCCTAATTTTATTTTCACTGTGACTATTGTGACTTTATGGACAAGGAAACTAAAAACCAAAATAGTATAAATGATATAATTTTCATTAAGCCAAGGGAGGAAGAAAGGGAGGGAGAGAGAAAAGAAAGATAATAAATTGTCTGTTGGAAAATAGTGTGTCAGGGCCAACCTGTGGCCTGGTGGTTGACGTGCTGGATCCCGCAAGGCTGACTGCAGGGCTGTGTGGATGTGTGCCCAAGATCCCAACAGGAGGGGACATGCAGGAGAAGGGAATACAGAGTGACCATCCCACGGTAGGGTTCTTTCTCTCTTTCTTTCCTTGTTTCTCTGTCTCTGTTCATCATGTTTTATGAGCCACTGTGTCTGGGACTTGAACTACAAAGTGAGCCATGTGAGATCCCGCTGCCTTAACCATGCCACTGGCTGGCATGTCTTTTAAGTGAACCAAATTTGTCCTTTGTGAGGGTATCTACTGTCTTCCTAGAGGACTTTCTTCCTAATATTTGTGTGTCCACCTTGTCCTCTGTGTTTAGCCCTCATGCATCCCCTGCCAAGAGAAGCCTTCTCCAACCACCTCTCCTCCAGCCATGGCACAATCAATCCTACAATCCAGCCCTGCTTTCTTTATAACATTTATCACTAGCTGGAATTACACTGCTTATTTAATTGCCTTATTTATTTTTGGTCTCTTCCCCTTATTCCACTCTGGGAGCAGAGACTTTGTTTTATTCATGGAAGAGTAGTAGACATTCAGTAGATATATGTTCAGAGAAATCAATAGAGAGGAAGGAAGTGCAAAGAGGGGTGACAAGGGAGGCAGGAAATGAGAGGAGTAGGAAGTCGTATTCATTCATTGAACATGTGCTGGGAATCTCCAAATAGCAGGCTTCATGGTGGATGTGGGGGTGCCAGACAGAATAACGTGGTGCCCCTGCACAGCAGATCTTCAGTAAATGCTTTCTTTGACAAATGAAAAAGAAGTACTATTTCTACCTCGTAAATAAATGATGTGTATTACCATATCAGTAATCAATAATGAATATTATTCAATTAATTTCTTTCTGTGGCTGTTTGTAAGGCTAACCTGTTTTACTAGATGACCACTGGAACCTGAATAAGATCATATACAAGTGATGAAACCTTAAGCTATAGTCTAACGTCCTTTCCCTGACTGTGCAGGCCATCCCTGATCTCACCTTCCCAAACTCATCTCATTACCTTCCCAACACATGATCTTAGATCCAGAAGCTTCCTTTGCCACCCCTTAAGCCCCTGACTGTGTTTCTTGCCTTGGCTCACACAGATAAGTGAAGGGGCAGGATAGGAGAGTAGAGAGTGGCATGGGACCTGAAGTCGGTCCATCTTGGCTAGAGTCCTTGTCCCCTTACTCAGCACTTACTAGCATAAAGGGTTTTTCTTCTGTGAAAAGGATTTAGTGGGACCAGCAGGTGGCTAAACTCCCACATGACTAACCACGGTTCAAGTCCCAGACTCAGCAGCTTGAAACTCACTCCCAGAACATGTGCATGTGTGCCCAAAATCCCAAGAGAAGAATGAAAGAAAAAGTTTTGTGGTGGTATGGTTATCCCCCTCACCCCCGGGAACTGATTTCTCACCTTCCCTCCCTCTGTTGCTCTCTGTCTCTCTTCTCTCTGGTGAGAGCATGTGCCCATGCCAAAAATTTGAACAAATGGTTAAGATAAAATGGTTGAGCAATAGTACTTAACTCAGAATTGCTTTGAGAATTAAATATTATTTGTCTATAGTCCTTAGCATGGGGCCTAACAGGGTTAGTGACAGTCCATGCATCTTAGCCATCCTTACCATCACTGTCTCTCTATCGGAATTCCCTTCTTTTCCCACCTCACTACATTGGACTTGTCCTTCAGCTGACCTTAGTACCCTCGACCTCTGTGAAGATGACATGCACTCCTCCTGGATTTGTACTCATACACTGACATTTATTTTATTCAAACGTGAGTTCTCTTTAATTAAAGATAAGCTTCTTGAGGGGAGAATCAGGTTGTACTAGCACAAAGCAGGTTCTTGAGAAATCCTTGAGTGATTAAAAGTGGGTATTTAATAGTGTTGAAAGATTTGAATGCACAATTTGTGCTATTGTGGTGCTTTAAATTCATTTTAAATATGTCTATAATGTTATATAAATTATAGACTTCCACATTTAATCAAAGTCTTAATCATAATGAGCAGCATTTATGAAAGGGCAATTAACAGATTCCCAAAAGAACTGGAAATAGTAAATTGCTAATAGCATCCCTAAGGTTTTGCTTTTTGCTCTGATAAATTAAGTAATTTAATAATAGAGGCAGTGTGAAGTGAAAGAGCACACGTTAAAAAGGCAGAAGACCTAAGCTTTCATCTTTGCCTTGCCAATCTGTGACCCTGGACCAATAACTTATCTACTCTGTGCCTATCTAACCATCTCATATGAAAAAAGGCCCCAAAATTCTGTGATTATCAAAATGATTGCAACTGTCCTCCCTTTATACCAAATTTCAAAAATATGTGCTCATCAAAAATAAACTCAAATTGTAAAAAATAATAATAATTTAAATGCTTCATCTATTCTTAAAAGAATTAAGTTTCTGGGAAATATTTTGTTTGCTAAAAGTCAGCATCTCTTCTAGATAAACTTTAAGGTAAATTCTAGCCCTCACATTCTATAAAATCAGTCTAATAGAATCTTAAAGTTTAAGGTACATACGTTTCTAAGTTTAAAATTCTCAATAAATAAATCCGTTTTTCTATTTTTAACCTGATATTCTCAGACTTTTAAAAGATTTTTTAAAAATCAACAGGGTGGGGGACCAGCAGTTAGCGTAACGGCTATGTCACTGGACTCCCATGTAGTCGACCGCGGTTCGCGTCCCGGACCTGGTGGCTTAAAACTCACGCCTGGCGCATGTGCGTGCGTGCCCAAGATCCCGAGAGGAGAACAGAGGAGAAGGGATTGCAGCGTGGCCATCCCCCATGGGGGGATGATTTCTCACTTTCTGTCTCCCTGTCTCTCTCTGTCTGTCTGGCAAGTGCATGTGCCCTATAGCGAAAACCTCTCCCCCCCCCAAAAAAAAAAATCAACAGGGTGGGACAGTGGTGCAGTGGTAAAACTCAGCACTCTGTGAGGATGGCCCACATGGAAGGTTCCAGGTTCACATGAGGGGACAACTGAGTGCACACATACCCATGATCCAAGGCTAGCTGAAGCTAGGAGTGGCTAGCAGCATCAAGACTTGCTGCAGGTGCTGCCTATCTGTCTGTCTCTGTTTTTCTCTCTTACTCATGGAAGAAATAAATAAATAAACTTAAAAAAAAAAAAAGTAGACCCAGCCTCTACTAATAAATAAAAAAAAAAAAAAAAAAAAAAAAAATTAGACCCAGCCTCTATGGCACAGTTGGTAGATTACAGATCTGGAACTCACATACTGACCAGGTCCCCAGCCATCAGCCTGAAAGTACAGTAGGTGTGTGTGCATGTGCCTAGGATCCTGGCGAGCTGGAGGACTGGGAGAAGGGGATCACAGGATAACTAAGCACTGTGAAGGGAAAAAAAAAAAAAAAAAAAAAAAAATTAGACCCAGCCTCTATGGCACAGTTGGTAGATTACAGATCTGGAACTCACATACTGACCAGGTCCCCAGCCATCAGCCTGAAAGTACAGTAGGTGTGTGTGCATGTGCCTAGGATCCTGGCGAGCTGGAGGACTGGGAGAAGGGGATCACAGGATAACTAAGCACTGTGAAGGGAGCTTCGCACTCTTTCTGTTTCCCTCCTCTCTCTTATGCATGTAAGCATTCTATCATAAATTTTTCAAAACCCAGGAAACTTCAATACAAGCCAATATCTAGATACCTTATAAGATATTATTATTGTTCCCAGTCTCCAGATTATTTTAGGTTAGTCTATATTCTATTTTTCTCATTATAGCTACTTGAATTTTCTTTATTCTTTCAAGTAAATCTGCCAAATAATTAAAGCACTGATTTTTAACTAATTCATTACAGGTACAAACTTCTTTCTTGTATGTACTGTATCTGCTTTATCTTCTAGTACTTATCTTACAAAAAAACCTGAGATTGGATCATTTATAGGCAACTGACATTTATTTCCCATGGTGCTGGAGGGCTAAGATCAAGGCACCTGCGGTACTGCTGCCTGGTGAAGGCTGTTTTCTGTTTTCAAGATAGTGCCTTGTTGTTGCATCCTCCAGAGGGGAGGAATTCTCTGCCCTCACAGGAAGAAAGGGCTGAAAGGCAGGGGAATGTTCTCTTCATACTTGGCCACTTTTAAGAGTGCTAATTCCATTCATGAAGAAAGAGCTTTAATGACTTAATCACCTCCCAAAGGCCACAGCTCTTAATACTACTGCTCTGGGGATCAAGTTTCAACATACATTTTGAAGGGGATGCCATTAGTCAAACCAAAAATTGATCTTTCAGTTTGGAGCCCCCAGGCTCTACTAACCATTGTCTCAAACAAAAAAATGATGTTCTTCTCACATACAAAATACATTTATTTGCATCCCAGTAACCCCCGAAAGTCTTAACTCATTCCAGCATCAACTTTAAAGTGTAAGTCCAAAGTCTCAGCTAAATAGCACCTAAGTCAGGTATGGGTGAAACTCAGGGTACAATTCATCCTGAGACAAATTTCCCTCCATCTGTAAGCCTGTGAAATCAAAATACTTATTTACTTCCAAAATACTGGTGGGGTAGGCATAGAATAGACATTCCCCTTTCAAAAGAGGCAGTAAACAAGAAGAAAGTCCAAAGTAAATCTAAAACCACACAGTGCAAACCTTAAAGCTTCAGAATAATTTTCTTTGACTCCATGCCCTGGAGCAGAGATTGGCTCCCAAGGCCCTGAGAGCTCTGCTCCCAGTTTTGCTGGTTGCAGCCCATGCAGCCTCTCTTACACACTGAAGTTGGGTTCCTGCAGCTCTCCTAGGCCGAGATTGTACTCCAGTGGTTGTGGGGTCTTTAGGAGAAGCACCATTCCCCAGGGCTCCAGTAGCCATTACCTTGGTAGACTCTTTGAAGCTGCCTACCTCCATGGCTCCACTAAGCATTGACGTACTGGGTACCCTCTGCAACGACATCAACCCCATGGAATTTCTCTGCCTTAACTATAAGGCCATCTAAGGCATCTTTGAAATCTAGGTGGACGCAGATATCCCTCAAATGCTCATGTCCTCAGCATACTTACAGAGTTAGCACTTTGTGATTATAACTTCTGACCTTTGTACCTGGGCCCACTAGAGACACACCAGGAGTGGCCAAGGAGCATGCCACTGGAATTTGAGGAGTAGACTTAAGAGATGGCACTGAGGAGTAAGTCTCAAGGTTCCACAAATTCCCTGGGTGCCTACTTTGAAGCTATTCTGCCTTCAATCCCCAAGCACTCTGGAAGCCTGGAAGATCTCTGAAGTGCCTTTGGGGTCATTTTCCCATTGTCTTGATGAATAACGTCTGGATTCTTTCCATCTATATTAATATCTTTATAAAAGGATAGTTTTGCTACACTTAGTCTGCTTTCTTAAACACATGTTTCATTCTTTATATGGCCAGACTGAGAATTTTCCAACTCTTTGTGTTCTAGTTCTTTTGTTTATTATAAATTCTACCTTGAATTCATTTATCTCTTACCATATCATACTGTAAGTGCTTAAAAGAAGTCATGCAGACCTCTGAAGACTTTTCTTAGAGATTTCTTCCATGAAGTAGCCTACCTCATTGCTCTTAAATCCTGCCTTCCACAAAGCAATGCTATGTGGACACAATTCAGCCATGTTCTTTACTGCTTTATAACAAGGATGGCTTTTCCTCAAGTTTGCAATAAACTATTCCTCATTTCTATCTAAGACATCATCATAATTGCCTTTGCCATCCATATTAGCCATATTTCTGCCAACATTATGATCACAGCCACTTAGGAAATCTCTAGGACTGAGGCTTTCTCTACAGCTCTCCTCCTCTTCTGAGCTCTCACCAGAATCATCCTTAAGGGTCTGTTCATGACAGTTCTTTCCAGCCTAGGAAAAGTCTAGTCATTACTATTTACAGCTATTATGTTAGAGAAGCAGGGTCTGTTCATGACAGTTCTTTCCAGCCTAGAAAAAGTCTAGTCATTACTATTTGTAGCTATTATGTTAGAGAAGCTGCCAAGCCTGAGGATTCATGTTGTCCTGTTTCCCTGTCTCGCTCTTCCTCATCCATGTTTGCTCTTATATACATTAGAAGGAAACAAGACACAGGTTTTTTTCTGAAGAGAATCAATGGGGAAATGGTAAGAACTAGCTGATGGAGATACATACAGGTTTTTAACTATCCACCAAACACTGGTATAACCAGGAAATAAAATGGACTCTCCGCCTACTACTCCTAGCCTTCCAAATTAAATCCAGTTTATTTCTCAAAAAGACATCATGTAGTCATTTGAATGATTGGTTTGGTACATAATAAACTCCCAAATGTATTCATAGATTTGTTATAGACCAAATGTTGATTTGTTGAAAATGTTATTCTAGCCTATGTCAATTTATTCTTAAAGCTAATATGTGCTGAATATCTTGGTCTGTCAAAGTGGTCCTGTGCGCTGATTCCTTTTCCACTTGTGTAAGCACAACCTGATTTCCCCTCTCAGAGGTAGGAAAAGGACCCGGGCAATCTAGGGAAGCTAAGCAGCAGCCAAGCTAGGAGGTTCTGAGCAGAGATCTTTGCGTCAGAATGGTTCTCAACAGCTAGCAATTTTGTCCCCCAGGGGACATTTGGCAATGTCTGGAGACAGTTTTTGTCATCACAACTGGAGGATGATACTGGCATCTAGTGGGTGGAGGCAGGGATGCTCCTGAATATCCTGCAGTGTGCAAGAGTCCTCATGACAAGGAATAGTCTGGCCCCAAATGTTCTAATACTGAGGCTGAGAACCCCGAGTCCAGTTCTCTGCCTCTAGTTCTCACTCTGCACAATGGCTTGCTTTGGGAGAGTTGTCTAAGCTTCCCAAGTTGGGTTGTCTCTTCTTCAAAAAGAGCAACTCCATTAACTATCTCACAGGGCCAGGATTGTTGTAGAAGTTAGATTCATTTATGCAGAGTAAGCATTTGGGACTACCTGACACATAATATGCTCAATGCATCTAGTTATTATTAGTAATGATAATAATGATACAAATGACACCACCTCCAGTTTTCTTCTGATTTGCTGACTCACCTGGAGGTTTGAGGTGTTTCCCAGAGTACCAAAAAGACTGTCAAAACCCAGTTATGGGTGTTGTACTTTATGCTAAAATCCAGCCACGATCTTACTATGCCCTTCCCACTCCCTAAGCGGCAAGTGGTCGCAGTGGGTACTAACCTGTTTGAATTATCTTGTGCTCTCTCTTGTGGATGGGGGCAGACATTAATGTGGTTGTCACTTTCAGGAATATGATGCTTGAAGTAGGCCACCATGTATCTCATTAAAGTTTAGTGAATTTAATGGTAGCTCCATGAGTTTGTATACTAAAAATTAATGCAAGTACATATTCTATTGGCTATTATCCCTTCCCTGTCCTTCTAGAGGAAGCCTGACAAGATGCTAAGGCAGGAACCCCGGGCTAATTAGCACTCAGGCATGACAGGTTTTCCAGCCATGTTCAATCTTTATCAAGGATTTTCTAAGGAAAGCCAAAATTAAGCACTTTAAATCATTTGTGTAACTATTAGCAAGTGCTTTGGAGTGGATCTTAAACAAAAAGCCAAGTCAATCAATTAACGTGCAACTATGAAAATGGTTACCTCTGTCATTTAACTTTCAGCATCTCTGAATTTGTCTCATTGATAGTATTCAAGTAGTCTTTTTCCTGCTTTAGAAACTGAATGGTCAGTTATTGTGAATCAGAAATATCATCTATCTGCTGAACACATAGGGAGAGAGTGTTGAGAAGTCCCACAAATTCTGTCTCACAAAACCAATTTCACTTTCAAACTTAAAGAAACTGAGGGAGAATGAATGAGTCTGAACTGCCAAACTTTGTGATTAAATTCAGAGAAGACACTGAGAAGGTCTGTAGAAATTCGCAAAAACTATAAAACGTAACACAGCACGGAAAACCTAAACTAAAATACTTAAAGGGCTTATGGAAGTCATATTATAAATCTATTATAAGATTGCCTTTTGTTTTAATACCAAAATGTTGTGGAAGTCCTCTAGGAAACCCTTGTAAAAATTCAATTAACCTTTGTGCAAAAAAAAAAAAAAAAAAAAGACTAAGAAACAATGCCAGAATTGGGGTCATTAGCCATGTGCTGGCCTCCCGGTCAAGGAGAGCCAAGTACAGAAAGTCAGAAGCTCTGACCGTCAGACTGACTCGCAGGGGATTAATGGTACCATAGAAGAAGGCATTCCGCGTGCTTCCCAGCCCAGCCAGTCTGCACTTGTGCTTTGTCCCCTGTATAATTTAAAAAATTAAAATTATACAGAGAAAGTAGATATTTAAAAGCCTGCTCTCAAACCAGCAGCTAATTCATGATGGTTATCTTTCTCTCTTAAAATATTTATCCATATTATTCTATATGTCTACTCACAGTCATGTAGGTAACAGTTGTTTTCTTGACCAAGGAGTAGGGACAGTTTAGGCTTTTTATTATAGAACATGTGAGCTCACCAGAGAGAAAGAGAGATAAATCGTCCCTGGGGGTGGGAGGGAAAGTCACACGGCAATTCCCCCTCCTCCATTTTCCCCTCAGGATGTGGGGCATGCACATACATGTGCCTGGCATGATTTTTAAGCCACCAGGTCCAAGACTCAAATTGCGCATTTGGTCACGTAGGATCCAGCTGCCTTCAATACCACAGTGCAGGCTACCCCAGTTTTAGCTTTTTATCTAAGCTCCTTCAGGGAGCTGCTGTCACAGTACCCTAGCATACTGACCAGTATCCCTTGTGGGTAGTAGTAATTTGGCAGTGATCAGCAAATGCTACCCCACAGTTCCTCCAACATGGGTATTTGAGAGAGATGAACCTTCAGTTTATCATTTAATGGCAAGTCTAGTTGAACAGCATGAGATACATTCTCCTCGTTTTTATGTTTTCTATTTGAATATAGTTTTTTTTAAATGGATAAAAGTTTTCATATGTCTTAATTAAATTAAGTATATCTTCAAGAATGATCTACTTTTTTTTTTTTTTTAGGTTTTTGCTATTGGGCACGTTCACTCGCTGGAGAAAGACAGAGAGAGGGAAAGTGAAAAAATCACCCCCAAGTGGGAATGGCCACATCACAATCCCTTCTCTATTATCTTCCTAGGATGTTGGGCACATGCAAACATGTGCCTGACATGATTTTCAAACCACCAGGTCAGGGATTCGAACTGCAGTTGGCCATGTGTGAGTTCAGCGCCTTAACTATCATGCCACCTGCTGGCCCTGCTTTTTCATTTTTTTAAAGCTCATTCTTTCATTTCTCCCCTGAGAGATAGAAAGAGGAAGAGTGAAACATGCACCCAGAAAGGACTCCATACTACATTCTACCTCTAGACTCAGTCAGCCTGGATCACAGGCATGTATGCACACCCCGTGTACCCAGGGAGGCCTCAGGATGTGAGTCCAGGCGCCATTCAACGTGGGCCACCCCTGCAAAACCACTTGACCCCCTTTTGCATTTTAAGTGTCTACTGAGTTCATTATTGATACATGACATTGTTACCCCCCAACCCGTGAACATTTATTTACCAGTATCACACTGATTTTTCTCATGTAACTCTAACAAACTGGATTCTTTGGTGTTTATACTTCCTTTCTTTGTATCTTTTCTTCCTTCCTCCTTTCTTTGAGAAACGATCCAAACTGGATTTTTATGAAAAGAGAATGAAGACACAGGATTTGTGCTAACTCACTAAGGTGGTCTATGGCATAACCAATGAAGAATAATAAAGAGCTCAAATAGAACAATAAGATTTCGTTATGAAATCCGTAATTAATTTACAACTTTTTTTTAATTGCCAGAGGGTGCATGTGCTCACTGGAGAGACAGAGACAGAGAGGGAGCAGCACTTCCAATGGGCGTGTCACACCTCAATCCCTCCTGCTCCATTTCCCCATTCTGTCAGGACCTGCAGCATTCATGCACATGCGCCCTGCATGTTTTTCAAGCCACCACACCAGTATTTGAACCAGGGTTGGCCATGTGGGATCCAGCTCCCTTAGCCAGTAGGCCACGGGCTAGCCTGAACTGCCATTTTTATTCCCAGATTCACTGCCTGTGTTCTTTTTGAGCCAAATGTTCTTTTCATGACCTGTCTTGAACCCTTCCATACCCTATGACAGTTTCTTGTAAGAAGGACAAGGGGTAGGGAAATGTTGGATGGGAGGTGCAATAGGGAATCTCAAAGAAAAACCATGCAATTGAATAGGAAGAGCCTTTTTAAACAATAGCCTCTACACATCATAGATAGCTTTTAAGGAATACATACAAAATATTTACATAGCGGCAAGCAACGCGTTTCATTCAAAGCACTGTTCCCGACCTCAGCATCCTTCGCGATGCGTGGGGTTGAAGGGCTACAAGCTGCCTTTTCACACTGCTGCTCAGAGCCAGGGTCTTGCTTTCATGCCCCAGGTCTCCCTTTGGTTGCTCCGGATCGCTCTTTTCCATGTTTGGTTGCCATGGAGAAAGCTGCACCATTAGCTTTTGTTTCCAGTTACCAAGCGATTGTTAGCGCATTGCTTATGAAAATGGTTTCTCTAATGCTAATTAGTTATAGCAGGGAAATTAAAAGCGGTGCCTGCTTTTCTTTATTGATACTCTTCAGCAAGCGCTGAGGCAGGTATTTCAGATAAGGATTGAAATTACTAATTATAGTTTCTGGCAAAAGAAAACATTCACTTAGTATGTAATGAGTTAGACTTTAACTCTTCTCTTGCCTTCTGTTGAAAACTGTGGCTGGGTGCTTTTCTTCAAAGGATTAAATATTGCTTAAGTCCCTTTTGCCCCCTGTAATGGAATACTTGGCTCCCTGTGCTCTCAGGCCCAGAACCATGAATCTACAAAAGACCCATGATGGCAATGTTAATAATACAAATATAATAAAATTCTGGTTTCTGGCATTTGCTAACTCTGTGATTTTAAGCAAGCTGTTTAAGACGCCAGTTTCTTTACATGTGAAATAAGGGAATACACAGGAAATAAGACCTGTTTTCAGGACTGTTGCGATGTTGAAATGGAAAACTCGGGCCGTTCTCCTGGGCGTGTGATGTTAATTAATTTACAACTTTTTTTTAATTGCCAGAGGGTGCATGTGCTCACTGGAGAGACAGAGACAGAGAGGGAGCAGCACTTCCAATGGGCGTGTCACACCTCAATCCCTCCTGCTCCATTTCCCCATTCTGTCAGGACCTGCAGCATTCATGCACATGCGCCCTGCATGTTTTTCAAGCCACCACGCCAGTATTTGAACCAGGGTTGGCCATGTGGGATCCAGCTCCCTTAGCCAGTAGGCCATGGGCTAGCCTGAACTGCCATTTTTATTCCCAGATTCACTGCCTGTGTTCTTTTTGAGCCAAATGTTCTTTTCATGACCTGTCTTGAACCCTTCCATACCCTATGACAGTTTCTTGTAAGAAGGACAAGGGGTAGGGAAATGTTGGATGGGAGGTGCAATAGGGAATCTCAAAGAAAAACCATGCAATTGAATAGGAAGAGCCTTTTTAAACAATAGCCTCTACACATCATAGATAGCTTTTAAGGAATACATACAAAATATTTACATAGCGGCAAGCAACGCGTTTCATTCAAAGCACTGTTCCCGACCTCAGCATCCTTCGCGATGCGTGGGGTTGAAGGGCTACAAGCTGCCTTTTCACACTGCTGCTCAGAGCCAGGGTCTTGCTTTCATGCCCCAGGTCTCCCTTTGGTTGCTCCGGATCGCTCTTTTCCATGTTTGGTTGCCATGGAGAAAGCTGCACCATTAGCTTTTGTTTCCAGTTACCAAGCGATTGTTAGCGCATTGCTTATGAAAATGGTTTCTCTAATGCTAATTAGTTATAGCAGGGAAATTAAAAGCGGTGCCTGCTTTTCTTTATTGATACTCTTCAGCAAGCGCTGAGGCAGGTATTTCAGATAAGGATTGAAATTACTAATTATAGTTTCTGGCAAAAGAAAACATTCACTTAGTATGTAATGAGTTAGACTTTAACTCTTCTCTTGCCTTCTGTTGAAAACTGTGGCTGGGTGCTTTTCTTCAAAGGATTAAATATTGCTTAAGTCCCTTTTGCCCCCTGTAATGGAATACTTGGCTCCCTGTGCTCTCAGGCCCAGAACCATGAATCTACAAAAGACCCATGATGGCAATGTTAATAATACAAATATAATAAAATTCTGGTTTCTGGCATTTGCTAACTCTGTGATTTTAAGCAAGCTGTTTAAGACGCCAGTTTCTTTACATGTGAAATAAGGGAATACACAGGAAATAAGACCTGTTTTCAGGACTGTTGCGATGTTGAAATGGAAAACTCGGGCCGCTCTCCTGGGCGTGTGACGTAAACAGTCACACAGGGCCTGGTGCCCAGAGACCCCGTGGAGTCAGGCAGTCTGCACCGCCATCTGAAATGCTAAACAGCTTTTTAGCACAGAGCTCTGCGTTTGCATTTTGCACTGGGCTCCATGGAATATGCGCAGAAATGCTGCAGTGAGAAACACTCAGAGGTTCGACACACAGTAATCGATTTCCTGCTCGTGCACCATGGCCAGCATGGGGCAGGAGGCTGCTCTGCACCTCGAGGACCCTGCTGAAGGACTTCACCTTGACCTGGGCTTCCACAATCTCCACCACAAAGGGAAGGGAACAAGGAATAGTGCCCTGGCCCCCAAAGCTCCCATCCAGGAGTGACAGTCATCACTCGTGCCCACAATCCTTTGTCCAGAGCAATCTTAGGGCCTGACTTAACTTCAGCAGGGCTGGAAACTGCACGCCTGCTCTGCGCCTCGAAAGCAGGGAGCTGGCGTAGTTGGAGAACAGGCCTAACACTGCCACAATCCCCAACGCCCTGTTGTGTGGGATCCGCCATTCAGAGGAGCACACTGTAAGATTTCAGTTTTCTCCTAAAACAAAGCCAAACCAAATTGCCCAGACGTAAGATAACTTACCCTTTAAAGGAAGTCCTTAATTTCCTTGTTTTCCAACAAGCTCCAGATTCCCTTGGCTGTCCTCCTCCCGGGGACGGAGCATGTGCTGGGGAGCTAAAGCTGCAGCACCGGGGTTCAGTCCTTCCCGCATTGCTGGTGCCTCCTCGCCCTTCCTCAAAATCGAAATGGCGTTGCTGCTCGTTTTCCAATCATCAGATCCAAACAGATCCTCAGCACGTGTTCAAAAAGATGAAAAAGTAGAAAGTTCACGTAAAGGGCTGAAATCAGTAATAGTCCCGCTCTTTGCTACCACTTTGCTCTTTCTAGGCCGTTTACTGTATACACTCACACTTGACATTTTGAAAAATATGACTACTATTACATATTAATTTGTCCTTAGTTTTTTATAAAATGCTATGGTCATGTATATACTAAAAATAGTTACATTACTAATACTTTTAAATATCGCCAATGTGAGAAGCGATCACCTGATACACAGTCACATGGTTTAGATAAAGATTTATTTACTATCCACCCCAGCTGGCCTCCAGGTCCCAGCGACAGATTTTGGAGGTAATCTATGGTTCCGAGTATCATTCCAGAAATATTCTGTGCATATATAGCAATTACACTTGTTTTCCTTTTGCACCCACGGAATTGCTACATCCTATATATAAATTGTTTTCATTGTTCCAGAGTGTCCCATTTTTGTAATTATAGCATAATCTGTTTAACGAGCCATATATAGATAAGATTTCTTTTTTTTTCTGTTATAAGCAAAATTAGAAAAAATATGCCTGTGTATAAAGCTTCTTTTATCTATCTGGTTATTTTTGTAGAATACAGTAATAGAAGTAAACTCTCACTGCTGGTTACTAAAAGTTAGTCCAAGTACTTTTTATATACCGGGACTTTATCTATACCATTGTACTAGTGATTCTACATAAACTTACGCACTTATTTGATAAGTCATTTAGAATTTTTGGCCACTGAACAGCTGTTTTGAGAATTAAATCAAATAGTCCTTTAGAAAGTATATTGTAAAGTAATTGATATTACATATGTAAATCTAATAATGGTAAATAGTAATTATTTATAGTATGTCCTGTCTACTTGTGTTACCTTATTAATAAATGCAGTCCTATAATTATATAACTAGCACATGCTAACTTTACATTCTAAAGCCAGTCATAATACGTATGATACGTGACATGTAATTATGGACTTGTAAAGTGGAAAGTGGTGAAGCCAGGCTACTTGGTTTGCCCAAGGCCAGCCGGTCTGTGTCTACTGTGTCTACTGTGTCTACTGTCACTCTGTTGTGGTCAGAATAGCTAAGCTAGAACACGTTACAACTTACCCTTGTTAAATCAATTCACTCTGATAAAGCTCAGGTATCATAGATTATTTGTTTAAAGGGGTTTTGCCTTAGGGCACGTGCATTCTCTGCAGAGAGAGAGACAGTGAGAAGGAACGTGATAAAGCACCAACCAGGGTGGATGGCCATGCAACAGTCCCTTCTCCTCCATTCTCCTGGAATCTCAGGCCCACATGCACATGTGACAGGCATGATTTTCAAGCTTCCCACTCCGGGACTCGAACCACAGTCAGCCATGTGGGAGTCCAGCGACATAACCACTATGCCATCTTCTGGCCCCTATTGTTTATTATACCTATACATGTCTGTCCATGTAAGGCCACTTTTGATATCTATCTGGCTTTAGAGATGGGTTCCCAGTTTCTGCCTCTACGTTCCTTCCGGTCAGGCAGGTCTCAGTGCACAGCATGCTTGAGGGTCCCTGTCAGGTTGTGCATGAAGGCAAGGAGGGACCTGCAGAAGCATCCCCCATGCGCGCTGCCGTGCTCAGGACAGCTGAGCTAGTGTTGTATGTGCATTCTAGCACTAGGCATATCTATTTCGTTGTCCTAACTTTCCCATTTGTCACACAGAAGAAGATTATTTCTAGAAAGCATTCCCTCTCAGAAACACCAACTCAGTTTAGCCTGTTACGTTTTCTGTGATCCTCTCCCAAATAAAGTTAGTCATTTTGTTCTACCACGCCGCAGGTGAATTTAAGGTCTTCTTCATAACCTCTCTTCATTAACCTTGCTCTAAATGAAATTCCTGACCATTTTTCCCATCACCAGTACAAGCCGCTGATAGCCTGCAAGAAGTGTCACAGTGTTTTTAACACTTTTAAAGCAAAGTATCTTTTCAAAATGCTGGGTAGGACATTCCACGAGAACAATGTTCCCTAATAATTAACCACACTGGTGAGTGAAGTGCTCCCGGCTCTTCCTCAGGCTACCTCCCTACCCAACATCACCGAGTTAATTAACAGACATAATGCTCGCTTCCTTGCCTGTCTTACTACCTAATTAGAACTGCATGTGTTGGTTTGTATCAAAGCCATTTCACCTCATCTCGCCCACCGGTTATTCTGTTCGCCATCCGTAGAAGCTGGCTCCCAGTTTCCATTCCCATCCTTTTCATGCTAGATAACTTCTATACAGACAACGGGAGACGGTGAAGCATGGTCTCATTTCATTGTAATTATGGAATGTCCCAGCTAGAGCCAAAGAGTGTAGAAATGCCACAGCCATTGCAGCGTGTCTCCGGTGTTCTCAGAAATCGATCACTGTGTGACTAAACCGCAAGTGTCAAAGAAACACATCGGCGGGTCTGCTGCCTCCCGGCCGCCCTGGCTTCTCAGCAACTGTTCTTTTCCTGGTAGTCATTTTTAATGGCCTACTTAATCGCTACCTCAACGGTGGGGAACTCTCCATAACATCTTAAGCTTTAAAAAAAGTTTTTTGAACATGAGTTGGAACTCATAAATATTTGGATTTTCTCAGGAAAAAAAACATTTTTAGTTTTCAAGTTGTACTTTTTTTTTAGAGAGAGAGAGATTTTTGCTATAGGGCGCATGTGCTCACCAGAAGGACAGAGACACAGAGACAGAAAGCAAGAAATCACACACCCCACACCCCAGGGGGATGGCCATGCCACAATCCCTTCTCCTTCATTCTCCTCTCGGTATCTTGGGCACGCACACACTGGGTCTAAAATAAATCCCCCAACTTAGGAGAGCGTTCCCAGCCACTTCGTGTCATGAATCACTTTGAAAAAAAAAAAAAAAACTGTAGACAGTGTCCTGAATAATACTTTTTAATATATGAAATAAGATATATAGGATTCTAAACAAAATGCAGTTACCAAGATAGTAAAACTAAATATTTTCTTTGTTAATATAGTAAAAATAAATAAAGCCAGTGTATCTAAGGTGAAGTTAAATGTTCCTGCTTAAAGGCATGTCAGTGCAGAGGACATTTTGCTTAGTGTGAATGAGAGTATTAAAACGCAGTCCTCTGCCTGCCTTCCTCATGATGATCAAAATTCCACTGGAGATGGGACTCCCAGAAAGCACCATGCAAGTCTGAGTCCCCTTTATGCAGATAGTAAAACTAAAGATTTTCTTTGTTAATATAGTAAAAATAAATAAAGCCAGTGTATCTAAGGTGAAGTTAAATGTTCCTGCTTAAAGGCATGTCAGTGCAGAGGACATTTTGCTTAGTGTGAATGAGAGTATTAAAACGCAGTCCTCTGCCTGCCTTCCTCATGATGATCAAAATTCCACTGGAGATGGGACTCCCAGAAAGCACCATGCAAGTCTGAGTCCCCTTTATGCGAAGAGAGGACTCCTGCGTTCGCCCCAGTTTGCAGCTACATCATACAGGGATCAGGTATCCGCTACTGTAAATTGAAGTAATAATGAGCAGAAATATCTCATGCTATTTGCAGAAATGCCATTTTCCATGAACTTCTTGAAGTCCTCTCCTGTGTGCGTGTTTCTGTTTCCTGTGGCTGTTGTAACACATGACCACAAACTTAGTGGCTAAAAGCATCACAAACGTATTATCTTACAGTTCTGGAGGTCAGAAATCCAGGGGTCCCAGGTCTGCATTTCTTCTGGCAATTCTACAGGGGAATCCATTTCCCCCCCTTTTCAGCTTCTAGAGGCTACCTGGGATAATACTGTTCTTACCTGCTCTGTCTAAACACGGCAGCCAGCGTTAGCTACAGCTGAGGATCACAGGGAAAACACAGCCCTCCGAGTCCGACTTCGTGGGCGATTCTGGCTGTTCCTGTACTTGTTCTGCAGACTTGAGCTTCTAGCATGCAGTCCGCTCACTCCTCCGTTCAGAAATGGAACTGCTAGAGATGAAGTCTATAATACAAGAAGTAAAAATCTCCCTTGAAAGTATTAAAAGCAGACTAGATCATTCAGAAAATAGAATCTCAGATATAGAAGAGAAAATGGCTGGTCTGGAAAAATCCACCACGAAGTCTGAGAAAATGGCCCAAAAATTTGAGAATAATAAATGAGAAGTACTAGACACCATTAAACGTCCAAACATTGGGATAGTTGGCATTCCAGAAGGTGAAAAGACCCATAAGAGCATTGATAATCTATTCCATGAAATCCTTCAAGAAAACTTTCCAAACTTAGAGAGGCATTCGAAGATCCAGTCCCAAGAAATACAAAGGACCCCAAATAGAATCAACCCAAGAAGATCTTCTCCAAGACACATTATAGCCAGGTTGACCAGAAACACAAAGACAAGATACTAAGATTGGCAAGAGAAAAACATCAATTTACCTACAAAGGACATCCCATCAGGTTAACAGCAGATCTCTCATTGGAAATAATGTGAGCGAGGAAAGAATGGGAAAATATATTCAAAGTGTTAAGATAGAAGCAATTTCAGCCAAGAATACTGTACCTGACAAGGTTATCTTTCAGGCAGGAAGAAAAGACAAGAACATTCTCAAATAAACAAAAGCTGAAAGAATTTACCAGCACCAGACCAGATCTCTAAGAAATTCTCAAGGGTGTGCTATGTCAGGAAAATTTCTTCTCACATAGAAGAAGGCAGGAAGTATGAGTTGAAGGATAGTATGGGTCCTCTGTAGTCACTAGGGACCCATGGCCCTTCCTTTGGACCATCTTTCTGAGCAAGCAGCTTCCTGGAATGCTCCGCAAAACCTTCTGCTGACAGCTCACTGACCAGGCCTAATGCAAGTGAAGACGGGAAATGTGTTGCAGGCACGTTGTTGATGTTACAATGAGGAGGGAAGAGCAGAGCATGGGTACTAGGTAACCATTTGTGTTCTCTGTCACTCCTGACTGGCTTCTACACATCCGTGGAACCTCATCTTGTGCATCATTATCTCAATAAAGCCTTCCGTGGGACCAGCAGTTAGAGTAATGGCTATGTCACTGGACTCCCATGTACTGGACCGTGGTTCGAGTCCTGGACCCGGTGGCTTAAACTCACACTGGGCACATGTGTGTGCATGCCCAAGATCCTGAGAGGAGAATGGAGGAGAGGGGATTATGGTGTGGCCATCCCCCCTGGGGGGTGATTTCTCACTTTCTGTCTCTCTGTCTCTCTCTGTCTTTCTGGCAGGTGCACACACCCTATAGCAAAAATCTCTCCAAAAAGAAAAAGAAAACCTGCCCTGGTTTAGGCTCAGCACCTCCCAGTCTGTGTCCTCGTATGATCTGCTTCTCTACTGCAGACCTATGAGTATCATCCTGAAGCTACTCGCAGTTGGGTTCTTCCCCACCTGACTACACAGTTACAGAGAGCTGCCTGTCTTGGAGATCCTATGCTCTTCTATGCCCCGTACATACGTGACTTGGCAAATGTGTGTTGAGTTGAGCTGATCAGAAGTTACTAACATTCCGTGTGGTCTGTAACTGCGTTCATATGCATCTGTATCCACGGCCTCGCACAGTGCCAGGATGTAGCCACCTTCAGTAATATTTATGGATGAGTGAATAGGTGAATTATGATTAAGACTGAAGGGCATAGATGCAAGAAGTTCTCTTAAATGCTGCTTGCCTGAGACATTGAAAAGACAACCATTCATCAGCACAAATGGTCCCTTCAGCAGCAGGACACTGATGAGCAGTAATGAGAGGCCTCGGAATCCAGAGGCAACAATGAGGAGAAAAAGGAAATCAGTGACAAACAAGCATTCTTTCTGGGGCGTTGACCCTGCTTGGAGGTGCTTAGCTTATATGTGAAATCTCTAATCTGGCAAGAACTCAGAGTCTCGACTCTTGGCTAGACCTTATTCCTTTACCTAAAAAGGAGGCTTTATTTCTACCACTAGGAAGAAAAGAATAAAAATCCAGCCTTGCTTAACTCTGCTTGAACACCACAGGAAGGAAGATACCAGTACGTAAGACTGATACCCACAGCCCTGCCCAGAGGACCCAGAGCTTCCCCTTTGAGGACTGTACTTGTTAGCATTTTTTTAAAAAATCTATCAAGGACTTGTCAGGACACTGCAAGAGTCTATCACTGAGCGGGCTGGCATGTCCGTGTGTTTGTGTGTTCATGTTTGCTCTAACAGTAGGCTGTATATCCCTGTAAGTTCGGACCCTCGTCTTACTCTGCGAGTACACTTTGCAGGGATGGCAGATCTCAAGGAGGTACTGGCTTATCTTTTAATGTGCAAATCGTACCCTCAAATCCTAGTATGTACAACGTCTGAGTTAGTTGAGTAAGCAGAACCCTTTAAGCCTCTGCCTAAACAGATCAGAGTGGATGAGCCAAAACTAAGAACTAGTAAACTGAAAGAGAAAAGATTCCTACCACAGCAGAAAGGGCCAAACAAGCCACCCATTTTCTGAGATTTTTTTTTTTAATCCTTGGGAAACTGAGACCAAAAAAAAATATGCGAACAAAATCATTAAAAGTAACATCTCTCTCTAAAAAAGAATCTTAGTCAAACTGATTAAATCATTCAACAGGTTAACAAAAGACAGGATATCACCAGTCTTTGAAGAGAGGTCAACGCAAATCATTAAAACAGGAAATCATGGGGACCTGAACTACAGCATGGTGACTATAGTTCATAATATTGTTTTGGGACCAGCAGGTGGCGGAATGGTGATGACACTGGCCTCCCATGTAGTCGACCACAGTTCGAGTCTTAGACCTGGTGACGTGAAACTTACACAGGGCGCGTGTGTTTGTATGCCCCAGATCCTGAGAAGAGAATGGAGGAGAAGGGATTGCAGCATGGCCATTCCCCCGGGGGGTGATTTCTTGCTTTCTGTCTCTCTGTCTCTCTGGTGAGCACACACAAATGGCAAAAATCTCTCTCAAAAAAAACACCCAATAATAATAATAATATTGTATTGTCTGCTTGAGTTCACTAAGACTAGATCTGAAATTATCTCAACACTCACATAACTATGTATAGTGACTGAAACGTTGATTAATTTGATTGTAATCATAACAGCAGTGTATAAGAATATCGAATCATCACATTGTGCCCCTTTATTATATAAGATTTTTATTTGCCAATTATAATTGGGAAAGAAAGAAAAAAGTGAAAACAGTGACAATAAAAAACAGTAGCCAAGCTCTGTGGAAGAACATCGAACATTCCAACATACATGCAATTGGAATTCAAGCAGACAAAAAAAGAGAAGGAGGCCGAAGACATTTTTGAAGAGATAATGATGGAAAATTTTCTAAAATTTGTGAAAGAAACATTACTCAGTGAGTCCCAAACAGGAGTGATTCAAAGAAAGCCACATATGTGTAAACAAACTGTAGTCAAACGCTGAAAACCCAAGATAAGGAGGATAATTTTAAGAGCTATGGGCTGGAGGCAGGTTGGGGTGGGGACCTTATGTAGAAAGGAACAATGATAAGAATGAGGTCTGACTGCTTCATCAAAAATAACGAATCCAGAGGCCAGCGGGTGACAGGGTAGTTGTGCTGCTGGACTTCCCACATAACTGACCATGGCTTGAGCCCCGTTTCTTGCTTTCTGCTTTCTCACTTTCCCCCTCTCTCTCTCTCTCTCTCTGTCTCTCTCTCTCTCTCTGTCTCTCTCTAGTGAACTCATGGGAAAAATAAATAAATAAATAAGTAGAAGAAAATAATTCGTTTAAAAACATTTAAAAATGGATGCCAGAAAACAATAGAATGATATTTTTAAAGTATTAAAAGAAAAAAAAGTCATACTCAAATTTTATATCTCTCCAGTTCACATATTTTTTACAATAAAGGTCAAAAAGGTAACATTTTTATCCAGACAAAATCTGACAGGAGCCATTTGCAGTGGACTTATGCTATAAAAAATTCCAAAACAGGTTCTTCAGGTTGAAAGGATTACAAACGAAACCCAAATCTGTAGGAAGCTATGAAGAGCATCAGAACGTGTAAAAATGAAGTTCAGCTGCTAAATGATTTTTTCAAAAAGGCCTAATGTTAAGAGAAGTCATAATTTCCAAGAGAAGCAAAGCAGACAGCATGTCGCCCTTCAAGATGAGCACTCACAGACGCCCCCACGATTGTCAGCAAAGCCTGAGGCACCCGCAGCCAGAAGCAGATTCCATTCAAGCCTGCCTTGACTATGTAAATGAGGATTGATCTGAAACTGTTGTCACCACTGCTGCCACTTTTTTACTTTCTCCAAGGTACGAGAGTCAGTGACTTGAAGAACTTCCTGAGAGATCACACGTGTTTCCTCCGCAGCTCAATTGGCAAAGACCTTGACCTAAAGCTTTGATTGACCAAGGACCTGAGCTCCACAAGAAAGAGTTGTCACCTCCTTGAAGCACTTAATCCTCAGTGATGACATTTTGTTGGGAGCAAATGACCTAACAGGCAGTAGGAAAGCCAAATGGATATTGATGACCTGAGAGGAGGAAGATGGATGTGTTTCCCCGATGGTCTCTAAGTTAGAGACACGAACAGTAAACGAATCGGGGTGATTATAGAGGCTGATTCGCAAAACTCATGATTCTGGTGGCTACAACGTCCCAGATCATCATGGTGGGAGGCAGAACTTTTAGCAGAGCAGGGCTTGGTCTGTGTCCATGGGACTTTCTCTCCTTAAATACACCCCAGAACTCAGTCATGGAGGCCCTGCACTAATGGTACTCTCACATCCGAAAGCCTCACTCTGAGACATCATGGAGGAATTAAGTGTTCACTTACTAGTACAATCAAGTCCCAAAATATGGGTTTTGGGGGAACATCAAAATTGTAAGACATGATGTTTGGGGGACAAACTATCATCCACATCATAACAGGATGAGTATTAACAAAACTGAAACAAAATGTATCAGGCTGCCCTAGAATCCTTTGGTGAAAGGGTAAAGCCATACTCATATTGGAAATGTTCAAGTAATTTAGTTTCCCAAATAAAAGCTAATACTGTAGTTATAACTCAGCCGAAGTGTCACATGGTTAATAGCCCATGAAGCATGGAATGTGAGTTTGATTGTAACTTTTCCCTTCTGCTGCATCACCTCCATCCTGCAGTCCTCCTGACTGGGCACATGCTCTCAGTCAGGGAGCTGAAATGAGCACTTAAGGAAGTATCTTTATAAGGAAATACTAGCTTTGCAAAGTCAATTGCCCCATCCCACCCCATACTACATGCAAAGAAAGACTCTGTCTAAGACATGCACACACACACACACACACACACAAATGATTTTATTAAACATTCTAACTTAGTATCACATAGTCTAGGAATATGTGTCCTTGAACAGTAACTCTAGGTCTGACCTTCATCGCTCAATTGGCAAAGACCTTGACCTAAAGCTTTGATTGACCAAGGACCTGAGCTCCACAAGAAAGAGTTGTCACCTCCTTGAAGCACTTAATCCTCAGTGATGACATTTTGTTGGGAGCAAATGACCTAACAGGCAGTAGGAAAGCCAAATGGATATTGATGACCTGAGAGGAGGAAGATGGATGTGTTTCCCCGATGGTCTCTAAGTTAGAGACACGAACAGTAAACGAATCGGGGTGATTATAGAGGCTGATTCGCAAAACTCATGATTCTGGTGGCTACAACGTCCCAGATCATCATGGTGGGAGGCAGAACTTTTAGCAGAGCAGGGCTTGGTCTGTGTCCATGGGACTTTCTCTCCTTAAATACACCCCAGAACTCAGTCATGGAGGCCCTGCACTAATGGTACTCTCACATCCGAAAGCCTCACTCTGAGACATCATGGAGGAATTAAGTGTTCACTTACTAGTACAATCAAGTCCCAAAATATGGGTTTTGGGGGAACATCAAAATTGTAAGACATGATGTTTGGGGGACAAACTATCATCCACATCATAACAGGATGAGTATTAACAAAACTGAAACAAAATGTATCAGGCTGCCCTAGAATCCTTTGGTGAAAGGGTAAAGCCATACTCATATTGGAAATGTTCAAGTAATTTAGTTTCCCAAATAAAAGCTAATACTGTAGTTATAACTCAGCCGAAGTGTCACATGGTTAATAGCCCATGAAGCATGGAATGTGAGTTTGATTGTAACTTTTCCCTTCTGCTGCATCACCTCCATCCTGCAGTCCTCCTGACTGGGCACATGCTCTCAGTCAGGGAGCTGAAATGAGCACTTAAGGAAGTATCTTTATAAGGAAATACTAGCTTTGCAAAGTCAATTGCCCCATCCCACCCCATACTACATGCAAAGAAAGACACATTCAAAGACATGCACACACACACACACACACACACAAATGATTTTATTAAACATTCTAACTTAGTATCACATAGTCTAGGAATATGTGTCCTTGAACAGTAACTCTAGGTCTGACCTTCATCTTGAAGAGGGACATTGTATTGCTCTTCTCCCTCACTTACTTCCCCTGGAGTATTATGTCTGGCACTTACTATATGTGGCTCTACCTGTGATGTTGACTAACGCATGCTTCCACTAGACCAGGGAGTAGCACTATGCTAGGCTGTGAGAGAATCCACAGGATGTAGAAAGCTTTTACCTTCGAGTAGCTTAAAGACTAGATAGAAAATAGGCATACCAGGGGCCTTCAGAAAATTTATGATAAATATGTATTATGAAAAACCATGCATTTGTTACATTTGGGTGCCAAAATAAATTTGTACTTCAGCCAACAGGTTGTATGGTGGCTAAGGCACTGCACTCTCACATGGTGAGCAAAAGTTCGAGTCCCAAACCTGACAGTTTGCCTTCTCAGTTTCTCTCTCTTTCTCTCTCTCTCTCTCTCTCTCTCTCTCTCTCTCTCTCTCTCTCTCTCGCATGTGTGCCCTATGGCAAATTAAAAAAATAATAACAACAAATAAAATTACATCTTTAAAAAATAAATTTGTACTTTAATGCCATATTTTCCATGAACTTTTTGAAGTCCCCTCATACCGCTAAAGATTAAATAGGAAAACCCAATGATTCTAACTTATTAAATGCAGACATCTGGTAGACAGTCAGCATATGAGGTTTGCCCTAAGGGCTATTTATGTGTGGCCTCTCCACCTGGAGTAGTGAAGTAAGACAGGTAAACCCAGGTCTGGAAACAAAGTGAACATGGATTCTGTCCACACGAGACCTGTAGGACTTCCATCCTGTATGTTCCAGATTAGGATTCAGGCAAAGACTTCAGGAGACCGTTATGCAGAATTCTAGCGCTCTTCTCTGCATAGCTTTCTCATCTCTGGTAGTCTGGCCTCAAGATCCCTGCTCCAAAATCTGTCTTCTCAGCTAAACAAAAACCACCATTCCGTGCTTGACTTCCGTGTGCTAAGGTAACAAGCACAATATTTTACTGCTGTAAAAACATACATAGGCAGATCAATGAGGGGGAAATAGCCCCAAAATAAGCCCACATACATGATTAAATTATTGTTTTAAATATGCCAAGGTAATCTAATGGATAAAGCTAGTTTTTTCAGAAAATGACAAAATACTTGCATATCCATTTTTAAAAAGCAATGACTCTTTTTCCTTGTTGTGCACAAAAATGGACCATGGGTATAAATGCAAGAGGTGAAGCAATCCAACTTCTACCAAAAAAAAAAAAAGAAAGAAAAAGAAAATGAAGAAAATCCTTGATCTTAGAATAGGTAAATATTTTCTTAGAAAAAAGCACAAAGCATGCAAGAAAACAGGGTAAAATTAGACTATATCAAAACTTTAAAATACTACTCTTTCAAAGATATATTGAGAAAGCATAAACTATTGAATGACAGAATATATTTGCAAATCATGTATGTGGCAAAGAACCAGAATCAAGAAAATAGAAAAAACACTTGCAACTCAATAATAAAACAGCCTAATAAAAATGATCCCAAAAAAAGGCATGCAGATAAAGCACATGAAAAGATGCTCAAGATCCGTAATTATCAAGGAAATGCACATTAAAGCCGCAATGATGTACCATACAGTACTCACTGGAATGGCTAAAATGAAAAACACTGGCAATACTAAGTGTTGCTGAGGATGTACAGCAACTGATGAGAATATGAAATGACACAACCACTTCAGAAACAATTTGGCAGTTTCTCATACAGGTAAGTATATACTTACCAGGAAGCTCAGCAAGTTGACTCCTCAATATTTACCTCAGAGAATGTTATCTGGGAATACTGTCCACACAGACACTTGTATAGAAATATTATCCATGCAAAGATGTGTATAGGAATGTTCATAGCACCTTTGTTGATGATAGTTCCAGGCTGTAAACAATTCAAATGTTAATCAAGAGGGGAATAAATAAATATAAAGATACTTTTTCAAAGTTTGAGGAAACAATGAGTTTTTGTGCAAACATATTTGAAATATATATATAGTTTTTTAAGAATTATTTATTTTATTTAATGTTATTGTCATTTCTTATTTTGCTGTAGGGTATGCATTCTCACCAGGGAGAGAGAGAGAAAGGGAAAGCATGAAAGCAAGCCACCAGGTCCAGGACTTGAACCATGGTTGGCCATGTGGGAGTCCAGTGCTTTAATCATCATGCCACTAGCTGGTCCCATGCATGATTTTTCCTATGAACCTTTTGAAGAATCTTCATAAGCTATAATATATTCAAATAATAGAATATTAACAATAAAAAGGAACATACCATTGATATATGTGACAGCAAAAATCAATTTCAAAAATATTAGGAAAGAAATCTGACCCAAGAGTGTATCCTACATAATTTAAAATTGTGTAATAGGCAAGACACATCTGTACTTACAGAAAGCATTGCGGTGATTGTCTTAGATTGGGATAAGGATAGAGCAGTGATGACTGCAAAAGGGATGAGAAAAAAATTGGAGATTGATGAAAATGGTATATATTCTGATTGCAGTGGTGCTTATTTGTCAAAACTCATCAAACTATACAATTAAATTGATGCATTTCACTTTATGAAAGTTACACCTCAGTGGTATTTCTTGACATTAAAATTTCTGTGACTCAAGTATTCTGGAAACACAATGAGGCTTCACAGGAATTAGACAACCATCGTGTTTCCCAGTGTAACCTTTGGCTTGAGAATGTACCTGGAAGGTCTCTACGTACTGATGGCCACCCCAGCCCCACACCCTGTGGAGTGCGACATCTTCATTATGAAAGAAGCTGTAATTTTGTGGGATAACTGCAAGACCTGGATTTGGGTGCTTCCAAATTTATGTGGAGAGCTGGGCAGAAGTGATCGCTGAGTAAGGACCGTCCTTCTGAGACATGATCTTCTGTAAGGACCGTCCTGACAGAACCCATGATCTGGCCCTCCATGTATGGGGTTCTGGTGTTGCTTTAACTTCACTTCAGTGAAGTCTTCCAGACTTATATTCCACTGCATTTCTGTTTCCTGCCAAATTGAATGTTTGATCTTCAACTCTAAAGTTTAAGTTTGTGGGGACTGAGAAATTGGAATATTTATACCTGGATAGCAAAAGTGTCAGAGAAAACATCTAGTAGGTATAATGCAGGTTGATCTAAAGGTCTCTCCAACCTTGGTAGTGGATGCTCTCAAAAAGTGCTGCCAGATCACAGATACATCCTAGTATTAAGGAAAGACAGGATTAAAGGTCAATTTAGTGTTTCCAGATCTTCTTGGATTCAGCTGATGTCTAGAAAACATGACTGATCTAGTTTGGTTGTTCTGCCAGAGTCCGTGTATTGGGACTTGGTTGTCTTGCAAAGATGTTAAGTGAAAACCTACTATCTTCTCACAATGTGAGACCTTGGGGAATGGTGAGGATATTGGGGTGGGGCCCCTCTGATTGAGTTCTGGTGGGTTTGTAAGAGGGAAAAGAAGACCAGAGCAGGGAGAAACTTACAGACAGCCACTCCTCTCAAGGTTCTGCACTCCGCCATACTGTCACCTCATCAGAGGTTAACCCTGAACCCCAAACCTCCAAACCATGAGTACGATAAACCTCTATTTCTTTATAAATCACCGAGTCTCAGGTATTTCTGTTAGAAACACAGTAGCAGACTAAGACAATGATTCTACAGCAGATTTGGCAGGGTCAGGAAGGAGCCACATAGAACAGAATGCAGTAATTCTGAAAGCTGAAAAGCTTTTGGCATTCTTGGGAATGCAGGGACAAACAGTCAGGAGAGGCACCAGCTGAACTGGCACTGCCCTGGTGGTCACCTTCCTGAGGCCACGTGAAGGCTGGTTGCCCCAGAAATTCTGCTGGGCGTACGTGCCATCTTCTCAAAAATATCTGACTCACCATTCCAGCCAGAAATGCTGGACTAACCTCAGAACCCTTTAGTCCTCTGTTACCCGTAATGCTCACTAGGGACTTTTCTCTTTATGTAGTATTCATAAAGTGTCCATCTCTCTGTCTCTCCTGGTGCTTCTATTGGGTCATCAGAAAAGACATGGCACATTTTTGCATTAAAAAAAATAGAAAAATACATCATGACTTTTCCAATGACCACTAGTAAATCGTAGTCTACTATACACAGGCTTTCTACGCCCTTTGTGTTGCCCATAGTCTAGCACAGCGCCTTGTTTCTAATAAGTGCTCTACCAAACAAACAAATTGAGCAAAGAAATCCTGAAGATATAGAAAAATGTTATTGGCCTTAGGCTATGGTCTTTCTGTACAAAAGCTATTAAGCCACTTTTGAACTAAAATCATTGATAATTTAAAGTATGTCAACTTTGGGATGCAAAACATATTCTGTGTTTTCATTGCTACTGCTCTCTGGAGAATCAGAGTAATGTTCGCCAGCTAGAGAATGTTTTAGCAGCAATTCTCAACTAATTCAGCTTATTTTTCAGCAAGTCAACCTCTGTTAACAGCATATTAAATTTTGATTCTTTTTTTATACGATTACCCTGGGGAGACATTCAAAGTAGACCTTTTAATACGGGTTAGCTACACTACTGATAGAACATCATGGTGTCATTTCACTTGAGAGGATATTTTTTCCAGAAAGACACACTTTAATGACTGGTCAAACATACTAACCACCCTATCTTTGCTTTGGGCCATATAACTAATTTAGATAGTCATTAGCTTCTAGGTAATAGAGGAACATGTGCTACAATATTAACTGAATACCAAATCAGGTGTTGAAATTCCTCCCCCCTGTGGTATTTCAGCAGAAAAATGCTAGTTTATAAACTAGAGACAGCTGAAAATCTGAGTCTTTTCTGGAGATTATGATTAGGGTTAGAAAAATGCTGTAGGGAACCAGCAGTTAGCGTAATGGCTATGTCGCTGGACTCCCACATGGTCGACCGCAGTTCGTGTCCCAGACCTGGCGGCTTGAAACTCACGCCGAGCACATGTGCGTGCGTGCCCAAGATCCCGAGAGGAGAATGGAGGAGAGGGGATTGTGGTGTGACCATCCCCCCCTTGGGGGGTGATTTCTCGCTTTCTGTCTCTAATGTCTCTCTCTGTCTGTCTGGCGAGCGCACGCACCCTATAGCGAGAATCTCTCCAAAAAAAAAAAAGAATGCTGTATAGGCAAGTTGTTGGATAAGGATGATGTCAGGCTCAGTGTCGATCTGATCTGTCTAGATAGGCCAGACTTTGTTCTGAGAGACTGACACAGACTGTGCAAGGGTGATAAGAATGACCCAAGTCACGTATAATCAGGCGGGTCCTCACCAAGCAGCCTGCCATGTTTGGGATGTTGACTGGGCCCACTAGCCCTGACTTCTGGGATACCCACTCTGTTTCCCCTCAGTCACCATCTGCTTTTCCTTTCTAGTCAGTCTTCAACACATCCCTGTCTTCTCTCTGCCCTTTAACTGTTGTAATTCTCAAGGGGACCACTCTTTGTCCTCACTCTTCTCAAACCCACTCCTCCTTTGGGCCCTCTAATTTATTTCTGCATCTGTGACTTATCTACAGTTGATGGACCCCAAGTCTAGCTCTCCAGCTTCTCTGCTGTCAAGCTCCAGGATTATACTCAAATTGCCTACTTAGGTTTCCCTTCTTGGAATTCTCAATCACTGATATGCAAAATCTCCATGTTTGAACACATTTTTCTATCTCTCCCATCACTCACATGAAAGCCTACCCTGTCTCCTCTTTTCTCTGTCTTTGCCATGAGTAGCTCTTATGATCATGCGTGGACACATTCCAGACATGGTTATCACCAGTGGCTGACGGGTCACTAATTGATTCCAGAAGAAAAATGATTCTTACATCCTCCTCTTCTTCCTTACTAATGAGGGTTCCCAATCCTTTGCTTCAACTACTCTAACAGCCTACTCTCTCCCTGCCTCCATGTGTTTCCTAGTATGTGTGTGAAGGGGGAGACACAGCACCATATGAAATGATTGTATCACACCCCATTATGTGATTATGGGTTTCTACCTATGGGTAGGTAGAAATCTGAGCTCCTTAGTATAGTCACTTTGCTTTCTGGACTCTCTACTTCTCTGTCCTCATTTTCCACCTCTCCTTTCCTTCCACCTTTCATTTTATCCTGCAACACACTGTGCTTAACTTGTTGGACCATCTCCAGTTCTGGAATTCACTGAGTTCTTTCGGACTTCCAGACTTCTGCATATACTGTGTCTTCCCTTGAGCCATGGGTTTACTCTTTTTGGAAAACAGATTTGTCCTTCACTTCTGTCTCCTGGTGCAGGTGGAATGTTTCCTGAGTAAACAGGCAGTAATTGTTGATGAAATGGCTCCTTACTGGTGCCCTGAATTTTGACAGGTAGGACTATAAAGGAACTAAAAATAACCAGGAGAAAAGCCATAGCTGTGAAATCCCCTAGGACACCTTGTCCAGCTTGAAACTGTGCCCATGAAACCCTTAGCAGTATATTCAGGACCTACCCCACCCCAGCACGGCTCCCTCACTCACCAACATGATCTCACTCCCCAGGTTTGAGTGACCATTGGAGTTCATAGAAATGTCCTCTGACCCTCCCTGCTGATGTGCTATTGTGTGAACTATGTCCTCCAAAGTGAACCCAGTGCCAAGCGTGGCCTGTTTAAGTCTAGAGGGCCTGAGCCCCACCAGAGGGAGTACCGCACCTCCTTTGCATTATTCCAAAGCAATGGCTAACCCACTCTTCAAGGTCTTGTTCAAAGGCAGTCTTCTCAGTAAACATGAAGGGCCTCACTCCTCACCCACAGATAAATGATTCATTCATTGCCGCTGTCACTTCATACAGTAGCTCAGATCACAGTTCTCTTACAGTCTTCGGTTTATTACCTCCAAATCTGTCCTCCACTCTAAGAAGAGCACTCCTTTTTTTACGTTTTTTCTTCCAAAAAGAGAGAGAGAGAGATAGAGACCAAGGTGCCCCCCATGGGACCTTCACCCTTCACACTGCAATCACACCCAGCTGCAGCCAGCCCAGATAACAAGCACGTGTGTTCTCCATGTATAGGAAGGCAGCCTGGGCACTCAGGCCCTGGTCGTGTGGACCCAGCATCGTGAGCCCCACCATCCAGCCCTGAAGCAGAGAACTTCTTTTTGGTGGGATCCATTGTTACTCATATTTTGTTTCCACTCTCTCAGCACCAGGCCTGCTGTACACCGTGGCCAACAATCAAAGTCATGTGGTTGGATGGATGGATGGATGGATGGATGGTTGAAATGAAAGAGAGAGATTTTGGTGGATAAACATGACCTTCACAAAAAGTCAGCAGCCATTATCTAACTAAAATAATGGGAACATCACCTGGAAATTTTCTTTCAGGGTAATAATTTCTGCTTACCCATTTCTGGGCCTGAAATCTCCCATTGGGGTAAGTCATGGAAAGTTCTTAAATTATGAAGGAGGAGACTGTTGTGAAGGAAAAGTTTTATGAAAGATAAAACTAAACAACCAAAACATTATAACTACAGCGATTGGCTAGTTTGGTAGCATTTCAAAGAATTCTGTGTATCAGTGGAAAGAATGATGAGAAGATCCAAGAAAAACGCTGCTTGTGAGGAGTTCCAGGGCAGACAGCAGGGCAGGATCTCTGAGAGGCCGGTCGCCAGGACAGACCTGAGGCCCTGCAGGCCAGAAGTTCCAGGTGTCCCCATAAACAGTCTCAGGGGTTCGGGAAATGCATCCTTCTCACAGCTCTGCTTAGGCCAGCTCCCCGCACTCCCCCAGTAGGAAACGTTGGCTGTCGTTGTAGATGGACCCTTGATTTAGCCCAAGTATGCAGCTTGGACTTTCTCAAAAGTGTAGTAAAACTAGATGGATTACCTACTTCATACCATAAACAGTCCGGAATTAAGTCACCCCAACTGCACTTTTGAAAATGTTCTCATTTTGGGACCAGCAATTGGTGTAATGGCTATGTCATTGGACTCCCATGTAGTCGACCGTGGTTTGAATCCCAGACCTAGTGACTTAAACTCACGCCGGGCACGTGTGTGTGTGTGTCCAAGATCCCGAGAGGAGAATGGAGGAGAAAGGATTGCAGCATGGCCGTCCTCCCTGGGGGGTGATTTCTCACTTTCTGTCTCTCTGTCTCTGTGTTTCTGGCAAGCACACACACCCTATAGCAAAAACCTCTCCAAAATAAAGAAAATGCTCTCATTTTTAAGAGAGAGAGAGAGAGACCAGCAGATGGCGTAATGGCCACATTGCTGGACTCCCATGTCATCGACAACTGTTCGAATCCTAGACCCTGGTGGCTTAAACTCATGCTGGGTGCGTGTGTGTGTGTCCAAAATCCCGAGAGGAAAATGGAGGAAAAGGGATTGTGGTGAGGCCATCTCCCCGGGGGGTGATTTCTCACTTTCTGTCTCTCTGTCTTTCTGGCAAGTGCATATACCCTATAGCAAAAACCTCTTCCAAAAAAAAAAAAATTTTTAAGAGAGATAATATAGTGTTTCCTGTGGGTTGCAGGCTGGCTGGAAGTGAGTCCCACAAACACACTTATCCGAAATCCGATGGGATTTCCAAGATAAAGCCTAGGTACCAACTTACCTAAAATATGTTGGTCATCTGGGGCTGGCGCAGACACTTCACACTGAAAGCCACTTCCTTTGGCCACTAGGTCACTCACAGGGCCCTGTCAGCCCACACTGCGTGAGCACGTGTTCACCAATTTGGAAAGCTCAGCGTTTTCTTTCAGTCACTCCTGGTTATTGTCGCTGTTTTCATTCCTGTCCTCCCTCCAGATAGGACAAAGGGATCTGAGGCCCTCCAAATAATGGTACTCATTGTAGCTTTATAAAAGAAAAAGAATAAAACCATGAAAGTGGCATATAAGGTTTAGACCAAGATCCTAGTGAGTCATGGGCCATGTGCTACTGTTTTCCCAAAGGTTCACAAATCTCTGGCAAAGTCAGGGTGTCTCCTTGGACAAGGCTGCCTGCCCAGAGTCTGATACCCGGCAGGTAGTGCAGAACTCAGCGTACTGAGGCTACTGTCACGGGCACAGGGCTGGTAAGTGCGAGCCCTTGGCCCTGCAGAGAAAGAACAGGCTCATACCTGAAGCAAACCCTTTATGCTTAATGGTTGAAATGTTTCTGTGCCTTGGAAATGGTCCTTTGCTATTAAATCAAGGGTAATCTACTTCATTTAAATATAGGAAGGAAGTAATTGATGTTTTCACATTGCCGAGCATTTGGTCTAAACACTGGCTCTGCAGTAAACAGCGCACAGACATTTGAGGAGACAGGCGGCTGGTAGGAGGTAGACAGGCTGCTGCCTCCAGCGCGGCGGGGGTCGCGGTGCTGTGCTAACACACTTCCAGGCTCTCATCAGCTCGCTGATGGCCTCGCACACCAGGCACACCAGAAGCTCGGTGCAAGGGCTTCACAATTCTGTCTACTTAATAATTAAAATTTCAATCATATTCCCTAATAATGATCATGATTAAAGGATGACAATGCATTTCTAAAATCCATATGTGGCATAAGAGACAATGCCCTTCTTTTGATAGATGGGCCGTTGCACCAAGATTTACTTATGTTCTCTCCCCAAGATTTCCTTAAAGGGGACTAGCCTTTCTAGCAAAGGAAGTCCAAAGGTACAAATAGTTGCATTTCTCCTTTTCTTCTACATATTCCTTTCCCAGACTGAGGTATTCCGTTTTTC
Organism: Tupaia belangeri chinensis; assembly: GCF_000334495.1. NCBI lineage: Eukaryota > Metazoa > Chordata > Mammalia > Scandentia > Tupaiidae > Tupaia > Tupaia belangeri. The sequence goes on along the minus strand of NW_006159840.1, from coordinate 1,763,536 downwards.
TCCCCAGAATCTGAGCAGCCCAGGTAATTCAGAAGGGGGTCATTTTCTACATGGTAGTTCCGCTTGTGCAATGTAACAGCCTGTGACCTACCAAGAGCCAAATCATCGTTTTTGCAGGTCTTTTGATTATTACCATCCTCTTTCCAAGTCGATACCAAGAAAGGACAAAAAGAGTCTGCTTTTCCTCCCTATGCCTTTGTACAGTCGTCTGCAAAATACCGGCCCTCTCGTCATGCAGGTTTTAATAGTATGATAATGCACAGCCAGAGTTGGTGGTCTCAGTTTCTCTAGTTGTGGAGCCACTCTCTCCTCTAGAAGCACATTGGATCTTTATAGTTCCTAATCTGGCTGTCTGCCCTTTGCGAGTTTTCTGTAGCACATCTTCAGCCTCCAGATCACAGAGCACTCGTTAACTCATCCACCCATTCATCCGCCCATCTGGAAATCATGCACTATCATTGTTCTCGGCACTGTATATAGAGGAGGATGACTCTTAAATTATTTGTATGACAATCATGTACTCTCTAAGAATGCAGCGGTGTCATTGCAGGGCAAATGGAAGAGGTGAATTCTATGGAATTAGTAGGATTGATGATAGCTGTGCCACTTCGGTGGAAGTTACTGGAGTGCCGTATTCGGGAGGAGCATGAGGCGTTGGTGTCAGTGTGTTCTCCATGTAGAGGAGCCTGGAATAGGCAAGTCCGCACTGGCACAGCTGCTCATCTCACCTTCCCTGCCAAGTGTCTGCAGGAGATATGTGCGCAAGAAAAGCAATGGAGTGCCTTATGACTCATTCTGGCTTTATCCCCAGACCCCATCTGGAGATCTCTGGTAAACCTGGATGGACCAAATGGAGAACTCCTGAATTCCTAAAATCAAAGCAGGCTCTGAAGAGAGCCTTGCATCTAGAGGACTCCTGGAAAACACTTGCCAGATGAGCAAGCCATGCTGTCCTTCCTTGTTCCCACATCACCTGTCCATGCCCAAGCCCACGTCCTGGAACTCTGCACTCCTGCAGGAGCACAGGGAGGAGGAGGTTCGGGGAGGGCAGGTTTGGCATCAACTCCACCACCAAGCCAGGGCACCATGGCACCTCTAGCATTACCTAAGAGAAGAGATTCTGAGCAATGAGCTCAGCTCTTCTCCCGAGGAAGCCTCTGAGCCCTCTGGCCATGTGGGTGAAGCGAAGGAGGAAGGGGTCCCACCCTGGACCTTTCGTCTTTGATCACTCATAGAGAGCAGGCCCACGTCGGTGTTCTCCAACCCACAGAGCAGCCTTTGTGTCAGGGGAAATTCCCGGCCCCTATTTATTCTTGGGCAGGATGTAAGCTGGTGAATAGGAAGAACAGAGGAGCCTTTCAGTTCCTCTAGAGGTCCACATTTTCCTTACAAAAACTGTTACTCTTTTAAATAATAATTTTGAAATGGGAGACACTGTGAACACACATGGCTGAATTAAACAAGTCGTCAATGTTCATTTCTTCGTAGTATGTCGATGTGTATTTCAGTTTATCTTTGTATTTCTCTCTTTTGACTCACCTAATTACTAGGTGTAATACCTAATACAGCTTCCACGATACAAGGGACTCGACGTGACTCGTTCAGCTGGAATAGTGTCTTCCATGGTAGGCCTCTGTGAGAAAAGGATTGGGTGCTTTCATTTGAAATGTTCCTACTCATTAAGTGGCATTTAGTGAGTTGATCTAAAAACAATTTACATCATTCACTTAGCAAATCTTTAGTGAGTGTCTCCCGCATGCTGGGCAGGATGCTGGATGCTGAGAGCACGGTACGTCAGGTTGAGCCAAACCAACAAAGTACACAGTCTCAAGAAGTCTGTGTTCTAACAGGAGAAACATACAACAACAAAAAAAGTATATGATATAATCTAGAAGAACCACTGTAATGATGAAAAGAATAGCAGGGGCAGAAAATACAGAAATTTGGAGTAGCAGTTAGTGTAATGGCTACATCGCTGGACTTCCATGTAGTCGACCACAGTTTGAGTCCCAAACCCAGTGACTTAAACTCATGCTGGGCGCATGTGCATGCATGCCCAAGATCTTGAGAGGAGAATGGAGGAGAAGGGACTGCAGCATGGCCATCTCCCCTGGGGGGCGGGTGATTTCTTACTTTCTGTCTCTCTGTCTTTCTGGTGAATGCATGCACCCTATAGCAAAAACCTCTCCCCCCACAAAAAGAAGAGAAAATACAGAGAAATTGAGGCTGTGGGGGAGGGGAAGGATGACATTATTTTGGACTTGCCTACATGGTCTCACCAGAGAGGTGACATTTGAGCAAGGACCTTGAGGTTATGACCTAGAGCAGGTCACTCCGAAACCCAAGTGCAGTGCAGTTAGCCTCCAGAAAGCAGAGTCACGGTAACATCATTTCCTTTTTATTTTAGAAGTATTTGATCTTATTTATTATTGTTTTGTTTTTTTTTAATTTGCTATAGGGCACATGAACTCACAAGAGAAAGAAAGAGGGGGAAAGTGAGAGAGCAAGCCACCAGGTCCGGGACTCATACCATGTCGTCCATGTGGGAGTCCAGCGCCTTAAGCACCATGTCACCTGCTGGCCCCTAATACACTTTCAGTAGCCCTCCTGGTGGCTTTGGGGAGGAAGAGAGCCGCTGTGTGTTAGTCAGGATTCTTTTCATTTCGAGGAATTTACTTCTATGGCTGAGGAGGCTGGCATGTCTGAATTCTGTAGAACAGACCACAGGGTTGGAAACTGCGCCTGGAGCTGATGTTGCGGCCTTAAGGTGGCATTTCTGCTTCCTCTGGGAAACCTCAGGCAAGGCTTTCAGCTGAGTCAGTGAAGACTATCGAGGGTCACCTTAAAGTCAGCTGATTGTAGATCTCAACCCCAACTACGAAGTATCTTCACAGCAACGTCCAGAGTAGTGCTCCACACTGAGCACTGTACCCTAGCCAAGCTGACATAAAACTAACCAGCATGCATTGTGTCTCTACTCAGCCTTATCTGAGGCCAGTAAGTGTCCGAGAAGTATTTGATGCATTTAGTAATATGCACACATGTACACAAACACGCACAGACACACACACATTGTGAGGCTTCTATAGCATGGTGGTTAAGACTAAGAAATGAATGATGGGGCCAGCAGGTGGCATATTGGATGAGGCACTAGACTCCCACATGGCCAACTTCAGTTCAAGTCCCGGACCCAGAGGCTTGAAACTCATGCCAGGTACATGTGCGTGCATACCCAAAATCCCAAGAGGAAAATGGAGGAATAGAAAATGTCTCTGGCAAGTGTGCACACCCTACTGCAAAAATATCTCTAAAAAACAAAAAGAAAATATAAAGAAATGAATGATGGAGGCAGCATTTTAAGCCCAGAGACTCTGACTCTACAGCCTTTACTCTGAACCAGCACTCAGAGCTATTTGTTAGTTCAAAGTTTAAGCCCTCAGGACCAGCAGTTGGTGTAATGACTATGTTGCTGAACTCCCATGTAGTCAACTGCAGTTCGAGTCCTGGACCTGGTGACTTGGACTCACACTGGGCGTGTGTGCATGCATGTCCAAGATCCTGAGAGAATGGAGGAGAGGGGATTGCGGTGTGGCCATCCCCCCTGGGGGGGGGGGGGTGATTTCTTGCTTTCTGTCTCTCTGTTTCTCTCTGTCTTTCTGGCAAGCACAAACCTCTCCAAAAAAAAAAAAAATGGATTATGTGAATCAAATGACCTTAGAATTTGTAAATAAAGCATCAGACAAATCCATGAAAGATAACAAAAATTAATTAGATATATTTTAGCATTTGAAAAGTTCACATGGTTTCATATAAAGTAAGGGAAAACATGTATGATTGTATTGAGTCCAAACCTCCTGAAACAGGATCATTTTTACACCGTAAGGGTGCAGTGCTGCAGCAGTCAGTAATGATCTGGGTGGGAGACTCTACATGCGCAGTTAGATCTACAATCAAGACCTCCACGCCCAAATGCTCTGAGTGAGGAGTGAGCTCCCTGGCAGTGACAAACAGGCTTCACTGAGTCCCACAGTGGCCACCGTGAAGAACCCCGTCACCTTCGCAGTTCGAATTTTTGTTTATAAGGCAACTGTAGCGAGTTGAGAAAACAGGAATGGGTCATAAAATAACTGTGTGGGATGATGCAACACTTTCTGTAGTAGCTAATCATTTTCCACTCTTAGGAAGAGTTAGGATTAAGTAGAGAAATGCTTAAAATAATCAAAATCATCTAATGTTTTATGTTAAGCAGTTTATATATACTTGGAATTTTACAAAGTTTTAATATTTAAAGGAATGTGGTTAATTAAGGAAACAGATCAGTCTTGTGATACATGTTGAAACATTTAATTAATTAATTTAGACGTGGAGTATTAAGTTGAACTGTTACACAGATCGTAAACAGTATCCAAGAGTTTAAGAGAACTTAAGTGTCATCGTAGCTATAATAAATATCGCCCTGCAGCACCGTGGTTAAGTGCTGTGTGGCGGGAATCAGACCCCACATGACCAATCACGGTTTGAATCCTGGCCTGTTGGCTTGAAAAACATGTGAGACACATGTGTACACATGTCCAGAATCCTGACAGGAAGTAGAGATGGAGAAAAGGAGGCTTCAGCGTGACCAGCTCCAGTGGGGCATGTACATGTGCACACTTGCCCACTGTCTGCCCCTCCCTCTCTGTCTGTCTCTCTCTGGCATGCACACACATCCTCTGGCATTTAAGAAAAGCAAAACATACAATGCAGTTTTTAAATATTTTAAAGATGACTTTAATTTTCTGCAGCATTCAGAGAATTCTCTTCAGGCTCCCTGGGGACTGTCCTGACCAGAGCAAGTCCCCCTTTCTCCAAATCTAGCTGTGGACAACCTAGTGTGGCTGTGCCTGCAGCTCCAGCCCCTCCCCCACCCCGAGCTTATACACCCCCCCATATTCACCTGCATCATACAAGACTACTGTAATTATCACATTCTTTAGGGATTGTCTTACACATGTTCCTGAGTCAGGACACCCCAGCCACTGATGCACGGGTGGCCCCTCAGCTTTGGGGCTGGGCCAGTCCTCACTGGAGCAGAGGCTATGTGTGAGTTGCAGGTTCCCTCAGGGGACCCTGAGCAGGTGGCCTCCTAAGCTGTCTTGCCACTCAGTCTATTAATAGGAGTGTGGTGACAGGCACAGGCAGGTCCCTCTGAGCTCCGTCTATGCTAAGCAGGCCACATCTGGAACTTGATATTCTGTGCTCACTACCAACGTCAACAGGGCCCTGGCAGTGTTCTCTGGAGGTCTGCTCATGGACGCAGTCAAAGAACTGGGGTGTCTGACCTGGAAATAAGTCAACAGTAGGATGAAAGGGATCACTCTTTTAAATAGTTCAGTTGCTGCAGTGGGAGACTGGCTTTGAGGGGTGCTCAAGACATGGGTGAAATGACACAGAAACACACGCAGAAGCCGACTCCTTGCCAGGTCCCACCCCCTCCTGATCTCGTGGAGATTTGACTGACATGTACTCCCCAGTGCTTCTCTGATACCGTTCACCTGCCTCCTCAGGGAAAGAAGGCAGGCCTCAGCCGCTCCACGGACAGCAACGTTTTCTTCTTACAGTATCTATGTTTGCAATTGTCTTTGATTTGTAGCAAGTGATTGGGTCTTTCCTATTCACATAGTGGCATGACATTTCTTTTGAAATGCATTGAATTAGATTAAGAATTGTTAAGAGTACAGATGGCTCATGGATATGACAAAAATTACGGAAGAGACAAGAAAATAACTGGGCTTCAGGAACGCCAGTGCAGGTACCCTGTATCACACAGTGGGGTGAATGAGAGACAGCGTGGCCATGTCAGAGGCAGCCAGGAGCAAGTTCTGACTACAGCTGGGCCTCGCGATATGGATCTGTGGGTATCCTCTTGGGTCACAGAGGCGCCATCAGGGTCCTGCATACAGATGAAACTGGGCGGATGGCCTGGAAGGTTAAACATCTTCGCTGCCCGGATGGCTTATGGCTCACAGAGGGTGAGCCCTGTTTTGTCCATGCCCCTGTCCCTTCTTAACTCCCCGTTGTGACTCTGGAAAGATGCTGAGAGGCACAAGGACACACACAGGCCTCCTCATGTACAGGAATAAGCAGTCTGCTCACTTCCTGGGCCACTCGTGGAGAGCTGGGAAGATGCAAGGCATGCACAGACCCCTGAGACGGAAGTTGCCAGGCACTTGGAGGGGGTGAGTCATGGTTAGTGGAAAGGGGGGTCCCCGCCCTTGGCTGTAACAACCAGCGGTCCCCCGAGCAAGGCATGCACAGACCCCTGAGACGGAAGTTGCCAGGCACTTGGAGGGGGTGAGTCATGGTTAGTGGAGAGGGGGTCCCCGCCCTTGGCTGTAACAACCAACCGTCCCCCGAGTGGGCGTGACAGGGGCCAGAGTGGTTCCTACCATTACTCCGATTCCCTGCACTGTCCTTTCAGTGAACTAATATCCATAAATGTCATTATAAACTGTAAAGTAAACCAGTTCCAGGAGTCCAGTGAAGGCTTCACTGTCCACCTAGACCGGGCTTCACCCCCATCTCTGCGGGAAAGTCTTCATGGCCTGTCCTGACTGTCCTGAGCTCTGGACCCAGTTCTCGACACCTCCAGGACAGTTCCTGCCTCCTCCCCCGTGTACGTGGTGGTCAGCTGCTTTCATTCTTGCTTTCGCTTGGATTTCCGGGGACGTGGACATGAGGAAAAGGGAGTGCTTCTCAAAGCTAGTGACGAGTCACACACCATTGCCCTGGGATTCTGTTTCCTGCTTCCCATGAGGCTCGCGATGAGCAACGACAGAGCATATCAGGACAGATGGAAAACTGTTCTCTTTTTCAAGCCTGGCTTGAGTTTCTTTGCATTTATCTGTCCGTTTGTCCATCTGGTTTTCTCCCTGGCTGTTTAGGTTCGAAGTCACTGCAGGCTAGTGACCCAGTCTGACAGTTGCTTTGCTTTGAGGACAAACTAAATCATGAGACAAAACCCGAATGTCGGATTTTGAAACCAGGGCATTACATTTTGATATTGGCAGAGTGGGCCGAGCATACAAATTATAAACTGCTAGTATAAATCAAGTAATTGCAGCAGTAACACAAAGA
>NW_006159840.1:1750014-1753636 GCF_000334495.1 Tupaia belangeri chinensis | reverse complement strand
AAATCAAGTAATTGCAGCAGTAACACAAAGAACTTCGTTTCTGTCCAGTTGGTCCAGATCGATAAGCACAAGCCGTTTATCCAAGATAGTGCTCCTGCCCGAGCCCGGAGCCCTGATGGTCTCATTCATAAAGCCCGTGAGTAAGCCATCCACCCCAGGGTGACAGCCGTCTTCTCCACATTGACCCCTGCCACTTCATTGTGAGCACACAAGGCCTCCACCTTTTTAGGGTGACCTTGGGGAGAAACACCAGGCTCCCTGTGTTGTGGGAGTCCCCAAATCATCCTTAAAAGCTTTTATTTTAAAACAAAAGTTCCGCTCATTTGGGAAGGTTAACTTGGCCCCTGGCTTATAGGAATTGCTTGTAAATAGATGAAAGGATGGAGAGGCGGCTGACACTCCTGAGTCTCCACCTCAGATTTCTAGGGAGTGCTTTTACAGCGGGAGATGTCTACACCCCCAGCCCCAGTAAGAGGAAACAGGTAAAAGAGCTGTATGGGTAGATACGTGGCAAAACGCAGAGACTTGGTGGGAACACCTCAAAATATATACTACATTCCAGGGAGCCAGCAGTTAGCGTAATGGCTATGTCGCTGGACTCCCATGTAGTCGACCGCAGTTTGAGTACTGGACCCAGTGGCTTAAACTCACGCCAGGCGCGTGTGCGTGCGTGCCCAAGATCCCAAGAGGAGAATGGAGGAGAAGGGATTGCGGTGTGGCCATCCCCCCTGGGGGGTGATTTCTCGCTTTCCGTCGCTCTGTCTCCCTCTGTCTTTCTGGCGAGCACACACGCTCTATGCCAAAAACCTCTCACAAAAAAAAAAGTGGTGAGAGGAAGGAAAGACGGGATCAGAGGCTATGAGAGATTTTTTTTCTCACAATTGCTTTCTTTACAGGGGTCTTCTCAAAGCTTAAACCAATGCATAAAAGAAAAGTTACTCCTAACTAAAACGAAATGTAAATTCATTTCTATTGAGTTTGGTTCTGAAAAGGTCTGGGGGGATTATACTGCTACGAGTTTAGAAGTGAATTTTAGGTTTTAGCCACAGGAACCCCTAGATTAAGCATGTCATGGAGAATTGAAGAATTTAGACACCCAGGGAAAAACTGGTCAATGAACAGCAGTCCCTCCTCTTAGTGAAAGAGTAGCTTTCGGTTCACTTCACAGGGGGACTTAACTGTCCTCCTAGCAGGTAGGAGGTTGCTATAGTAACAGCTCAGTGTGGGGTGAGAAGGAAAATGGGATTAAAAAGGATATTTCCCTTCTACCGGGGTCTTTCCTTAAAGATCATTAAGAAGTCACCAACCCAGTGCTGGAAGAAAACAAATCTTACTTAGCCTTAAGAAAAAAAGAAAGCCGACTTTTGCACCTGGGAAGGAGAGTAGGTGCCCCATACCTGGGGCACAGAGCAGTCTGTAAATGAATTCAGGAGCGTCTGGGGTGCTGCTGTCCTTGTGCATGTGTGCGGCAGGAGCGTGGTGCCATGGGCAGGCTGAAGGGGGAGTCAGGAGTTAAAGAGCCTTCTGTCCTGAGCTGGCCTCTCCCACACTCCTGCACTCTCGGCTCCTCATCCACAGTTAGGAGGGTGGTTATAAATTAGATAAGGATAAATTGTTTCATTTGTGCAGAGCTTTAATTTGATAGAAAGGGGAGGCCTAATAAATCACACAGAGAAGCGGCTCCATTTAGTTTAAATGTTAAAGTATGGCTCAGGTTAACAAGGTTAAAAATAGATTGCTCTAGAAGCAGGTGTGACTTCCTTCCAGGGCACTCAGATGCTACAAACATTCTGTTCCTTTTACACCTCTACACGAAGTCCCGCTGGGCTCAGTCGCTTGGCTACAGCGCCCCAGAACCTGCATTTCTCAGAGTCATCCCTTTCTACAGCAGGAAGAGCCCGAGCCTGGCCCCTGCAGCTGCTGTGTCTTGCTGATGACTTCCGGGTAGTTCCTCCAAGTCCCGTCCTGACACCACGCTCCCCAGAGGACCGCGGCAGAGGTGCCCAGCCCAGATAGTCTCGGAGCCCTGGCTGACCGCGGAGCGGGGCCGCTGCCTCCATGCCCAAACCTGCCCTTTGCTTAGGCCCCTGCCCTCCTGGTTCCCCCAAGCAGAGGAAACCATCACCTGGCCAGGCGGTCTCCAGGGAGGGGAGGGGAAAGGTGGCATTTTTGCTGGCTGTGGAAAGCGGGCTTGGTGTGCTCCTTCTCGCCCCACACCCAAGGAAGAGCCTGTGCTTTGCCTGCAAGCAGGCATCGGCCTCAGGGATGGTGTAGATCCCACTCTGCTGCAGGGCCGTGGGGTCCCACTGCTCTCCTGCTCCCTGGCAGCCACTGGGATGGCAGCCAGCAGGCTCTGAGGTCCCTTCAAGTCCCGGAGTCCTCCTTTACAGAAAGGGCAGGTTTCCTTTTCCCCACCCAGAGGAGGCTGATTGTACAGGGAGGGGAGGGGACCTCAGATCCCAGGTCCCCAGGGCAGTGCACCCTGCTTGAACTGGCTACAGGTGTGCAGCTGAGCCCCTGGCAAGGCTCCTGCAACTTCAGTCTAGCCCAAGTGGCCCTCCCTGCCCGGGGCAGTCCCAAGCATCAGAAGATTGTCACGTGGCCTATGTTTCATTGTTTTCTTTGTAGGTCAGGCAGCTTCCAATGGTCATGGTAAGGTTCTACTGCATTCCCCTTTCTTTTGTCTGGAGGAACGGAGGTGCTGGGGCATGGGCGAGGCTGCACATGCTGACTTCAGGGCCCGTGGGTCTAGGCATGTGTGTCAGCCCTGACATCTGGTCCCTGAGGCCCAGAAGAGGTGCTTCTGGAATCCAGAGCACAGTGTATGTGGGGGCTCCCTGGAAGAAGGAAATCGATACGTTCCTAACCACCCAAATTAGAAAAGACTAAGCAAAGAAGAAATGGAAGTCCAACCTGCAGAGGTTTGGCTGTTTGGGGTTTGAATGTTTTGGGTTTTTTGGTTTTTAAATATAAATGTCTGTGGGCCAGCCGGTGCCATGGAGGCTCTGGGTCCCACATGGCCAGCTCTGCAATTCGCATCCTGACCCAGCAGCTTGAAAATCACACCTGGCACTTGCACGTGCATGTTCATGCCCAAAATCCCAGGAGGAGACAGGAAGAAAAGGGATTGCATTGTGGCCAACCCCCTCAGGGGCGATTTCTCACTCTCTTTCTCTGTCTCTCTCTCTCTTTCTCTCTCTGGCAAGCACACGTACCTATAGGGAAAAGAAAATGTATATTTATGTATCTGTTACTTACCTTAGTAAAAGAAGAACCAATCTATTAAACTGATAACCTGCACATACATCTGGTTGAAACCACAGGAAGGCTTTTTCCAAAGTAATTGAAACACAAAATAAATTACGTGCCAAGATAGCCCCCTTTTGCTCAGAAGTCCTCGCTACCCGCAGGCAGGCTGGGCACAGCGAATTACCCTCTCAGGAGGAGCTCAGCCTTTCAGAGCCCAGCCTGCCACATCAGTTAATAACTACTGATGGAATGCCTGCTGCATAGGTGCCACTGACCAGGTGTACGGGCGCGCTCGGGGTGTGATGCCTGCTGTATAGGTACCAGTGACCAGGTGTACAGGCATGCTCAGAGTGTGATGCCTGCTGCATAGGTA
>NW_006159840.1:1731579-1749606 GCF_000334495.1 Tupaia belangeri chinensis | reverse complement strand
ATGCCTGCTGCATAGGTACCACTGACCGGGTGTACGGGCATGCTCAGAGTGTGATGCCTGCTGCATAGATACCACTGACCGGGTGTATGGGCGTGCTCAGAGCGTGATGCCTGCTGCATAGGTACCACTGACCGGGTGTACGGGCATGCTCAGAGCGTGATGCCTGCTGCATAGGTGCCACTGACTGGGTGTACGGGCATGCTCAGAGTGTGATGCCTGCTGCATAGGTACCACTGACCGGGTGTACAGGCGTGCTCAAGGCATGATGCCTGCTGCATAGGTACCACTGACTGTGTGTACAGGCGTGCTCGGGGCGTGATGCCTGCTGCATAGGTACCACTGACCGGGTGTACAGGCGTGCTCGGGGCATGATGCCTGCTACATAGGTACCACTGACCAGGTGTACGGGCATGCTCAGAGCTTGATGCATGCTCAGAGCTAATTTACAGCCTAAATGGAAAAACAGCACATTGAATTGCAAATGTTGTCAGCAAACCCACCAGGTCTAATGAACACCAGGCTTTGGCTCTGACATGTGCATTCCTGGAGAAAGTTGCTTTCCCCGCCTTGGCTGCACCTGTCACAGATCATGTTCTGGGTTTCAGAGAACACGCCCTCATGGAGGAGAATCTTAGTCATTTCTTCAGTGCAGGGGAGAGGAGGAAACTAGTTGACAGGATCAAGAACCTTGTCTGGGTCTGAGAGTTTCCTTAGGAAGCTGAGCCAGGACCATCCCACAATCCGTGTCCTGGGGTGGAAATATCAGGGCTCCCCTTACCGGAACCTGGCTTGGCCAGTTCCCAGTGCATGATCCAGTTCCAGGCTGACCACACACTTTGCGTCCCTGGGTGCCCAGAGCCTCACACGGTGTCTTGCAGTTCACTCAGATGCATCGAATCAGAGCCCATGTAAGTGGGATGTTCACGGGCTGCTGACGCCAGCATCTTCACCGTTGTCATTTTAAGTCGCAGAATCCCTAATGACTGCAATTAGACAGCCCAGTTATTACTTGAGCTAGAGACCACTTAGAGAGGCCTCTGTAATAGCAAAATGCTTAGCTTGCTCCACTCTTCCCATTAACCCCTTGGCTCCGCCTCCTAGAATATCAGTTTAGGCAGAAACAACATTAGTAACCGGAACACTTTATTTTTACTAAAAATAAAACTGTTTGAATTATTGATTGCAGAGGATTTTTTTTTCAGTTATGACCATTTCTAAAACGGATTATTCATGTGAATAGCATTCTTTAACCACCAGTCGCACTCTCCAGGCAGTTTGCTATGATTAGTCTATATGGCATGATTTGTAAAACTGTTGTCCGGTTTCCTTCCTTAGACATTAAATGGTATATAAGATAATGAACTTTACCTTCGTGTGAGCATTTTATTTTTTTTTATTATTTTCTGTAATTCCTAATGGGTTCTTGCATTCACCAGAGAGGAAGAAAGGAAGAGAGAAAGCTCTCCTCAGTGGAGCTTGGTCACACCACAACACCTTCTTCCTTTCTCCATCCTGTCTGGATCTTCACATGTGTGCACACGTGAAAGAAGTTTCTCAAGTCTCGGGGAGCCAAGATTTAAACCATGGTCAACCACGTGGAACCCACTTCCAGCTGCACTGCGCTTACCCACTGTACTATGGGGCAGCCCTAAAAGAGATTTTAAGTTCATTCACCTCTTCAAGAGAGAGAAATACCCCCAACAGGAGCCACACACCAAAACCCACCCCAGCCTCAGTCAGCCAGAATCCCAGGCACACATGTGCTCCCGGTGACCTGAGGGTGCACACCTAGACCCTCAGCATCACAAAGCACTGCACTGCCCCTGCAATGCCACAGCACCAGGCCGGGCTCAGCTGGCCTGTGCCGAGTACCTGTCCAAGGTACCCACACCCTGCTGTGCTTCCTGGTACCAGAGAAAGCTGCAGCCTGCACTGAGGCAGTGGTCCCCCTACCTGCCCCCTGCGTGTGCCGAGACACATTTACATAAGTAAGACCGCAGGGTCAGAGGACCTGCACGGCTGATTCCAGTCTGTACTCGTGCTCTTAACCTTCAGCAGCCACGTCCTCTCTCAGCTAGTTTCTCACCTCCAAACTGGAGAGAGTGATAGCTGACCTCGTTAGCAGGTGGTCACCAGCTGCAAAGGAGAGAAAGTTCATTAGGTGATAAGAGAATTATACAAATGCCTCATTTAGTTATTATTATGTTCCAAATAAAAGGAGAGAGCGTCTCCTTCACCCTCTAAGACACTGTCCTCATTCATTCATCTTTGCTCTTGCTGTTTCAGCAGTTTCGTCAAAAAGCGTAAGTGGGTGTTCTTGTCCAGGCGGTGCCACTGGCTGAATAGTTAAATTCTAGGCCCCCTTTAGCCGGGAATCCAACAGGCTTCATCCAAGCCAGCCATGGTGCCCCCTGCTCCAGGTCACCACCCTGCAAAAAGCCATGCTGCTGGGACTAGCAGTTAGCGTAATGGCTATGTCGCTGGACTCCCACATAGTCGACCATGGTTCGAGTCCCAAACCCGGTAGCTTAACCTCACGCCGGGCGCATGTGTGTGCGTGCCCAAGATCCCAAGAGAATGGAGGAGAAGGGATTGCGGCATGGCCATCCCCCCCGGGGGGGGATTTCTCTCTTTCTGTCTCTCTGTCTCTCTCTGTCTGGCGAGCGCACACGCCCTATAGCAAAAACCTCTCCAGAAAAAAAAAAAAAAAAACGCCAAGCCCCCCCCCCAGCCACACCCTTGAGCAGAGAGTTCACCGAGGCGCCTTGTTCTCCCCGTCTAGCAGGAGGGACGTGGCCGCATGAATTATCAAGCAGATTACGCCTAGGATTTTAAAATCATGTTGAGAAATGGTTTTGAATAAAGGTCATTTGTTATCATCACTAAAGTAAACCTGTTTATGAACAGTAAGTAATAGTGTCTTAAATCTAACCTTCAAGAGTAAAGACTTCAAACTCCTTCTGCGGAGCAGCTTCTCCACTAATCCTTTCATGTTTTTACTTATTGTGGGAGATGGAAAACCCCTTCAATGACTCTGTACTGAGTTCTGAAGTGGAGAAATAATTCACCTTCAATTTCAGAGAAATTGAAGTTTACTTAAAGATGATTAAAAATCCTCCAGACAGACTTTGAGAAGGTCTCTCTTTTGACTGCTGTAATTTTAAATAATTCAGAGCTAGCTTGGCACATGTGTGTTTATTAAAGCAGGGATGGAAATCAACCGATTATTACCTCTGCACGATTGCTGAACTCTGGCTTACACCATCCCCATCAGTGTTGCTGGGACAAGCAGACTCACCAGTTCCGGCACCCCAGTGGAGAAGCCAGGAGGGCTGCCTGCTCAGCAGACTGGCACCAGACAGGGACGGGCTCCAGCCACTTCTCTAGAGATCACGGCTCCACGGCCACATCTCTCCCACCATCGAGTTCAGTAAGCCAGGAAGTGAGGACTGCTAACACCCTGAGGTGGGGATGGGGGTGGGGGTGGCGGCTGACAGCCTTGGGGCTCTCTGGCAACAGAACCCATGCCCAGAGAGGCTCATGTGCCCGTGGGGAAGAACAGGAGTCTCAGGACCCTCGCCTCTTTCTTTAGCTCACAACTCAATAAAATTAGTAAAGCCGTGAATTATGGTCCAGGGTTTCCAGCTCAAATCTAAAACTGAGAAAGATTGTGCTTGTGTGTAAATGGGCCCCAGATGGCCCAGCCCGGTGACTCTCCGGGGAGCTGTCTGGCCCTCTCCTCCTGTCCTTCCCGTGCTTCTGTCCAGCTCCTCCTGCAGCCGATACACACTTTTTTCTGTGCTGTTCTGTCTGTTTGACCGCCACAGACAGGCCCCTTCCTGACTTTGTTTGACTAACCCCCATAGGACCCCTGATGCTGTTTAGCTGGTTTAAATTCAAAATCCCTCTGAGGTGCTTTTAGTTCAGAACATTTTTGTTAAGAAAATCCTCTCTGTCTTTACCAATGAGATTTTTCAAAAGCGATCCCATCTTTCTCTTTGTCTTTCAGCTGACATTTTAGTCTTAAATTTCTAGGGACACCATGGGTTCAGCCTCTTATCACATTAGCGTCTTATTGGTATTCCGGGAGGCGCCAGTCTTTAATATTCTGGAAGACAAATAAAGAAGCTACGGAAACTCAGGGCCGTCCTCTCTACCCTCAGAGCAGAATGACGTTAGGGAGCTCTCCAGAGCTTCGGGGGGCATTGGAAATATCTCTTGGGTTTCGAAAGAGCAATTTGGATCCAAGCAGTATCAGAATGCCTTTGTGACAGATATGTTTTGAATTTTTAGTGCCTCACCTCTTCGCTACCTTCCTGTCTGTGAGGCAGAGAGAAGGAGGATTTCCAGCAACTCCCAGAACCCTGGCGAGGGCCCGTGTGTCTGAGCCTGGCTCTTTCCAGAACAGCTCGGTTGTCGTTTCTCGGCTCCATGCCAGGCAGGGCTGATGGTCTGAGCAGGCTCATCATTTGTCATGGGGGCTGTTCTTTGCGTTGTTTAGCAAATCCTCGCCCTCTGTCTCTTAGACGTCAGTACCTCTACCCCCCAGTTATAATGAGAAATATTTCCACTGTCAAGTGTCCTTTGGGGACAAAATTGCCCTCTATTGAGAACTTCTGGTGTAATGTAAAGAGTGAAACCTGCAGAGGGCCCAGCACGTGGTGTGGTGTGAAGGCGCTGGCTTCCCACGTGGCCGACTGTGCTCGGAGTCCTGGATCCATCGGCTTGAAGATCACTCCAGGCACGTGTATGTGCATGCGTACCCAAATCCAGAGAGGAAAATGGTGGTAAGAGGGTTGTGGCCTGGCCATCCCCCCTGGCAGGGCGGGGGAAGGATTCCTCACTTCCCCTGTCTCTTTCCGGTGCATGCACATGCCCTGTAGAAAAAGCATTGTGGGGAGGGAGAAAAAAATGCAGGGTCAAAATACGGTGCTCAAATCTCAGCTCAACCCCAGCGACCTCGACCACGCCTGGCAGAGCTGGCAATGGCTGCCCCGTGGGACCACTGTGAACTTAGACTGAGACTCGGGTGGCTGTGAGTGTGTGCTTGTTTAAGTTAGTGGGAAGATTTATGTTAAGATGTTCATTGAATAATGAAAATCCAAGCTTTTTTATTTCGCCAAAGGTACGCTTCTAGCCACTTTGCACAAACTGGTTTAGTTCAGGGCAGAGTTAATGTTTTGTTTGTTTGTTTGTTTTGTTTTTAAATTGTTTATTTAATTTTATTTATTCATTCATTTGACTAGAGAGAGAGAAAGTGAGAAAGCTAGTCACCAGGTCCGGGACTTGAACCATGGTCAGCCATGTGGGAGTGTCCAGCACCTTAACCACCATGCCACCTGATCTTGCTCTGTCCTGGGAAAGGGAAGCCAGTTAACCTCAGGTGGCATCTTTTATGTGCCCCTGGATATCTGCTCCTCGCAGTTCATGGCACCCAGATAATTACAGACGAGCTGCCGTGGGGCTGTAAACAGAGCTCTGGGTGATTGCACACTTTCATTTATCCGTCCTGTTTGCATTTCTACGCCTCCCCCAGCTAATACTTGTTTGTTAATTTTGTGATTCCAAAGCACTTCTCTGATTGCGGGGTCTGCTGGAAGGACTCCCTGTCAGGAGCGCCTCGTGGCCCCTCCCAGCTCTGCCCTCTTTACTTCCTCCTTGCTTGGAGGGAGGCCAGTCGTCAGTGCCCGCATCTGCTGCGGAGCCAAGCCGGGGCACAATGAGTCATTGTTCTTCTGAGAAGCTCTTGGCGTCAGCTTCCTTCCAGTGGCGACATTAGAGGACCTCTTCTGCCTTTGCCTCCCGTTTCCACCTGGGGACCCGCTACAGTATGCTGTTATGACAAGGATCACCTTTCTTTCTCTTTTAGAAAGTGAGATTGACCTTCCTTCTGTTTCTAAAAGAAGCACACTAAAAAAAATTTAAGAAAAAAAAAAAATCCTATGGTATCAACTGCCAGAGCCTAACTGTGAAATTACCAGGACAAAAGCAGTTTCCATTGAAGAGCTCAGCTCTGGTCTCTGGTGCTGAGAACATGCAGCCCCACCTTGTTAGGCCCCCACTGGGCTTGGGTTTCTTCAAACAAGCAGGAGAGCCATGTTTCTTAGCCTGCTTTCCGTAAAGACTGCATTATGGGAACCAGCAGTTAGCGTAATGGCTATGTCGCTGGACTCCCACGTAGTCGACCGCGGTTCGTGTCCCGGACCCAGTGGCTTAAAACTCACGCCGGGCACGGGTGCGTGCATGCCCAAGATCCCGAGAGGAGAATGGAGGAGAAGGGATTGCGGCGTGACCATCCCCTCTGGGGGGTGATTTCTCGCTTTCTGTCTCTATGTCTCTCTCTGTCTGTCTGGCGAGCGCATGCGCCCTACAGTGAAAATCTCTCCAAAAAAAAAAAAAAAAAAGACTGCATTACTAATTTTCCGAAGTCAATTTATAAGCGGCCTAAGTAGCTCCATGCATGCCCGCCGTGCCGGGGCCTAGCATTGTGCAGCACTCAACAATTTACTAACCCTTCCAGCTCCGTCCTGGTTTCTCTCTCTTTCTCCATTTCATACGAGCCCCGCACTGAACAATTTCCGATTTCCCCAGCGTGCATCCTTTTCTTTCCTGTACGAGTGGATGTAAGAAATCCTACATAGGGAAAGCCCGTCTTCTGCTCTGCATGCTGTACATAAAATTTAAAGTAATTCTCACAAGTTCGTAAGAAACAGAAATGTCGCCTTTCCCATTTGGTAACAAAACTCCTAGGACAGACTGTCTCCTCGGTGGATTTTTAAATGAGGTATTGTTGTCTTTAAATTGATAACCTGGACTGTCAGACCGTGGCATCAGTGCCCTCCAGAAAGTCACCCTGCCGGTGCGGCTTCAGGGGCCTCTGTGTGGATGTGCAAGGACAGAGCTGGGCTCCGCTAACACCCGTGTCCACTACAAGCCAAATGTAGACAAGCACTTACCGATTAAGTAGTCGCCTGCGTCTTAGAGATATACCGTCCCTGTTTGGAAGAAGTATTGTCTTAATATGCCTGCAGTGCTCACTGCCTAATATGTCCCCTGGTCGGTTATGCTTAGTTCCTACAGACAGACTAACCCAACTTGCCTGAGGTTAGCGTTAACGTATTGAGGAAGGCGTTACGTGTTTCAATATTGCTTTCAGGACCATATTGATAAATGAGGTCAGAATTATGCTCATTTTTTACATGGAGCCTAGCCCAACTCATGGGAGGACACACGACCTTCTCCATATAAAATGTCAAAGCGAGCCTCTACCCCAGACGACTGACAGTTCGCCCCAGTCTACCTTCCTGTGCAGTCGACTGAGCAAATGTCAGGTACTGTTCTTGTCACTTACAGACTCTTGGGGATACCCATGGAGACTGACGGCTAGCAAGGGGGCTGACGCCCCTGAGTGGCAGCAGGTGAATGTGACACCCGGAGAGAGAAGAAAGATCAATTCCAAACGATGACATTTATTTTTGTGACACAGACACATACTCAGGAGGTCCTGAGGAACGACTCCTAACCGTTCTTCATTGCCCTAAGCATAGAGACACCCCCCAACAGCCCGCCAGGCTGCTGAGAACCTGCCTGGACAGGAGAGGAGGTTAGAGCAGAAGTCTGGATTTGACCCACCTTCCCAGAATGTCTTTATCCCCCCCTCCCAACCTTCCTTCCAAATCATAGCCATTTACCCAACTACCTCACGGCTACAAGGGCCTACCAGGAAATTACAGGTCACCAAGAATTTAATCTCAGGGAACATTTGCAGCTCCAAAACTGCACTCCTTGCCCCTAAAAGACTCTCCAGTTTGTAGAGTAGGCAAGAAGCATCTAGAACTTGATGTCCATGCTATGACCCCTCCCCTCTCTCCTCCAGAGAAGCAAATACACAGGTCAGGAGCTCACCACTGCCCCTCCATCCCACCCCTGCCCGCCTCCCCCCACCCCAGTGACTGCTGGGAGGAGGGGTCAGCGCCCCTTGGCCTCCTGGAAACCACACACTTCCGGAGGATAGGGTACGTTGGCAGTGTAGGGATTAGGTAGATAGAGGTTTTCTTTGGGGGAAAAAAAAAATCCAGAAATTAATAGATCTGCCTGGAAAAGTAACAATATTTTACATTTCAGATTAATTTTGAAGATCATTCTAGTAAAGCAAGTATAATTCAGAGATGCAAAAGAGCTCTGAAGGCAGAACCATCCCCATAGGTGTGTCCTAACCCTCAGTCTGGGCCAGTGGTACCCTGAGCTAGTCACCTGACACCCCGAGACTCCACCATAGCAAAATGGAAATAACGGCACCTCAGCACTATGTCTACAATATACACATTTTATTTTATTTTAAAAATTAGTTCAGGGCCGGCGCTCTATGCTCCTGTGAGCGACATTAACAAATGACTGTTTGCCTTCACATAACCCTTCCCGTTAGTTACTGCAGCTTGGTTAACCTATGTGAAAAGCGTGGTCTGAGAAAACTACATACGGCTATTCTGGGAGATTTTAGGGTGGCGGGAATGTAACCACTTAGGATGTATATCAACAAGATCGCGCATAGGGTATTATCTTGCAAAATCTTTTGTAGTGGCATATTCTCTCTCTCTCTCTCTTTTTTGCAGACCTTTATATTTTACCCAGCTCACTTTTGTTAGAACCAGCTGCAAAAAGTACACATATTATTTCTTCCATGCTGTCTTACCAGACCTGTCAGGTCACATTAACCTAGTTACCAGTGGAACAAAATGCAGTTGGCCAAAGGTTATGTTTCTTTGTCTTGAGCATAAGAAAGCGAGAAAATACACCAGGCCAGGGGGGCTCTCAGCAAATTTCAACCAAGAAGCCGGGCTTCTTCCCAGGATTGCAAGCCTGCCCTTCCTCCGTCCCAGAAACATGCATACCAGATTACCCTTGGTGTTTTCCCTTGCCAGACTCGTGGTCTCGTCTTGTTTTGTTTATTTTTAAAGACGAATCTGTAACAGGAAGAAATGCTACTGAACCTCCTTCAGCATGCCACCCAAATTAAGAGGAGCGTCAAGGTTTCCCTGTGTACAGCGGGTGAGGCCACTAGGATTCTGGGAGATGGGCTGACTCACCCAGCAGTCACAGCCCTGTGGATCTAAAACGGTCTGCGCTACACTCGGGAGACTGGGAGAGCGAGAGCACAGCCCAGCCCTGAGAGGGTGTGGTCTTGAGGAATTTGGCCTTAGTTCTTGCAGCCTGGTCAAGTCTGAGAAGAAGAAAGAGTCTGGGGACCAGCAGTTAGCCTAATGGCTATGTCGCTGAACTCCCATGTAGTTGACTGAGGTTCGAGTCCCGGACCCGGTGGCTTAAAACTCACGCCGGGCGCGTGTGCGTGTGTGCCCAAGATCCCGAGAGTAGAATGGAGGAGAAGGGATTGCAGTGTGGCCATCCCCCCATGGGGTGATTTCTCGCTTTCTGTCTCTCTGTCTCTCTCTGTCTGGCTGGCGAGCGCATGCACCCTATAGCAAAAAACTCTCCAAAAACAAAAAAGAAAGAAAGAAAGAAAAAGGAAAAAAAAGAAGAGTCTGCGTGAGAAGCAGAAAATCAGAGGAGCCCCACAACACAGGGCAGGAGAAAGCCAGCTTGGGATCATGCAGATGGAAAACACGTCCACAGAAAAACTCAAGTGACCATAGAAATAAGTTTTTTTTTTGTTTTTTGTTTTTTTTTTTCCTGTGACTTAGGGCAGTGCTGAGCAGGAATAGCAGCCTGACCAAGTCTCTGAGCTCAGTAGCAAGTGCAGAGGGCTAACGGAGAGGCATGAAGCAGTGCATTCCCCTTATATATCACCATGTAAACTTTCCTTTTTTAAAGAAGCATTTCATTTTAACTTTTCTTATATAAATTTTATTTTATATCATTTTTTTTTTCATTTTACCAGAGAAGGACAGAGTGAGAGATAGAGGGAAAGTGGAAAGCAAGCCTCCAGGTTCAGGATTTGAACCATGGTCGTCCATGTGGGAGTCCAGCACCCCTAACCACTATGCAACCTGCTGGCCCCTATACCACCATGTAAACTTTCTAAAACTATACAATTTCTCACGTGTTTAAGTCAATCTATAATATTTTTCCTTGGTTTAAGTAGTTGCAAAAAGTGAAATTCCTGAAATATTATAAATACTGACTTAAAGAAAAAAATGTGGGCCAGCCCATGGCCTAATGGCTAAGGCAGCACAGAGGCTAAGGTGCTGGATCCCACAGAGCCGACCTGTGGCTCAAGCCCCAGATGCAGGAGCTTGAGAAATGCCTGCCCGAAATTCTGAGAGGAGAGAGAGATGGAGAAGGGACTGAGGCGTGACCATGCTTCGTGGGAGGGTGCTTTCTGACTCCCCCATCTCTCTGTCTCTCCAGTGAGCACAGGTGCCCTCTGGCAAACTAAAAGGGAAAGAAATGACATGGCGCTCTTTTAAATGGTGGAAATAGACTCTTAACACCTCGGGATTGATATCAACACCATGTATTCCGTACATTCACAAATAAGGCGACCTTTAATGGCAAGAAATTTATGTCATACCTTACACCCCTCGTAGTCCATTCCACTTTCTTCAGCCCAAATTTAATGTATTTTTATGTTCAAGAATCTTCTGTTGGTCATCTATGATGTATCTCTATAACAAAAATATATAGAAAATGTTTTTAGTTCCTTAAGAGACATGAGATTCTAAGTGTTAATATCTTTTCCAAGTTAGCACTAACATTTTTAGTAATATACCATTAAAACAACAAAAACATATTCTAAATTGTGGCAAATTCTTATGTAAAGAAAGTAGAATTGGGCTAGCAGGCGGCACAGAGGCTAAGGCGCTGGATCCCACATGGCCATCTGCCCAGTTTGTGTCCCAGGCCTGGTGGCTTGAAAGTCATGCCGAGCACAGGTACGTGCATATCCGAGGAGGCAGCGGGAGGAGGGACTGCAGTGGGGCTCTTCCTCAAGGGAGTGATTTCCCCACCCCCCACCCCATCTCTCTCTGGCAAAGGTACGCACTTTTATAGCAAAACTAAAAAAATAAAAAGAAAAACGAAATGAGAATGCACAACCTAATGAGGTGACATGAATTAATGCTACTTGCTACTAGAATGAAAGAGTTCAATATGAATTCATTTTTAGCTTTAATGTTTATCACTATGGTTACTAAAGAGCTGTGTATACATATCGATAAGTAGGTCATAATGGGAGAAGTCTTCTCCCAATAGTCTCCCAGTTTTTGAACTCATTTTCAGTCCCAGGCCAAAATCATATAATGGGCTTTCAGTAAAAACTTTTTTACTTTTCAAACTTTTCAGAAATAAGGGATTATAAATCAGAGGATTTTTTGTCTTGCCTTAAACTATCCCTGTGGAATTATCAGCATGGTAATTCACTATCTGACTTCTGAGACATGTACCAAAACGTCTTTCATGAAGCTCTAACAAATAGCCATTAGCTATACCTTTATTTTATTTTTTTTTTGGAGAGGTTTTTTGTTTTGGTTTGGTTTTTTGGGTTTTGTTTTTTGCTTTTCTTGTTTTTTTTGTTTTTTTGTTTTTTGGTTTTGGGTTTTTTTTGCTATAGGGCACATGCGCTTGCCAGACAGACAGAGACATAGAGACAGAAAGCGAGAAATCACCCCCCCAGGGGGGATGGTCACACCGCAATCCCTTCTCCTCCATTCTCCTCTCGGGATCTTGGGCACGCATGCACACGCGCCCGGCGTGAATTCTAAGCCACCGGGTCCAGGACGCGAACTGTGGTCGACTACGTGGGAGTCCAGTGACATAGCCATTATGCTAACTGCTGGTTCCCTTTATTTTATAATTTGGAGCTGTCTGTTTAGTATATTCAAAAAGGGACTACAAATGTTAAATATTGTTATTGTTAATACACCTTTCCTGAGAAAAATCTCTCTTGATTAAATACTTTTATGATGTGCTTTAAACATATCTTTACAAAACAGAAGATGCTAAGTCTTTCAATCTCTGGAAAAAGTGAAATATTTGACAAATTGATTTCTCATCATCAAAGCAATTAGCAAAATCGGATCAAGGGAATTTATTTGTTAATATAAATCAATCTGCAAATATGCATCCCAAGGAATGCCAAAGTATCATTAAAAAATAGCTTCCTTACAAGATGGGTTATAAAAATTAGTATCAAAATGACATATAATCTAATATTAATTTAATCTTTTCACAGAATGTTAAAAACAAGACTGAACAAATCTGTTCCTGTACGTAATTTGTCAGAAAGGGGTATTATCCGCAGCTGATCTCTAAGTTACTTATGAAGCAATGACGACCTGGAGTGCGTGGGTTCGTGTGTACATGTATTACATGCACTCTGGCATTTGGTATCTACTAATGATTATGTGAGTATCATGTAATAATTCCAAAATAACTCCATGTATGACCAAACTCTTCCTACGTGTTTAAAGAAAGTGAAAAACAGGAACCAGCAGTTAGCGTAATGGCTATGTCGCTGGACTCCCACGTAGTCGACCACAGTTCGCGTCCTGGACCCGGTGGCTTAGAATTCACGCCGGGCGCGTGTGCATGCGTGCCCAAGATCCCGAGAGGAGAATGGAGGAGAAGGGATTGCGGCGTGACCATCCCCCCTGGGGGGTGATTTCTCGCTTTCTGTCTCTATGTCTCTGTCTGTCTGGCGAAGCGCACGCGCCCTATAGCGAAAACCTCTCCAAAAAAAAAAACAAAGAAAGCAAAAAGCGTAATGTCTATACATAAATATAGACACAGTCTAACTCAGCAGCTGGCATACGATTTTCTTTTGTTAATAGGAGGTGGAAAATATTAAACATGTTTAATATAAAATACAATCGGTATTGACTGCACTCAGACTAAAAATGTCATGGTGTGATTTAATAAGATAGGTTTTAACTATCTCGTTAAATAATGCACACCAAATCTAAGAGGAACCACATAAAATTTTTATTTGCTGATTTGATTCAATATTAAATGTAAAAACTTGGTAGTCCCTGAAAATATTAAAGCGATCTTTAAAAACACGAGCTGCTTCAACTGTCCAAAGTTTCTCTTTCCAACTAATGTTATACCCTAGAAATAAGCATGAAGATCAGCTCATCGGACTTGGTCACATTAAATACAGAGGAGAAAGGCATTTCTGCGTTCAGTGTTTCTTAGCCATTCTCCCTGTGTTTGCTCTCGCCAGGTTCTCCCCTGAGATAATGCATGCGCTAGTCTAGTCGCAGTCAGGAGAGAGAAGGCTGAGCTGTCAAACGAAAATTGAGTGAAAATTACTGTCATTCCACTGCCCACAATCCGCTGGGTTGTTGGGAAAGTCATGGAGCATTTCTGCATAGAAAGATACGCCATGACTTTGCCAGCAATCTGAAACATCTGCTCCCAGAACACCCTAAAGAGGGACACAATCCCTCATATATGTCACTGTCTTCACACTTCCCCGTGGAATAGCCATAAGACAGGGAGAGAGACCAGCAGATACAAAATGGGTACGTCGCTGGACTCCCACATAGTCGACCACGGTTCAAGTCCCAGACCCAGCAGCTTAAAACTCATGCCAGGCAAGTACGTGTGTGTGCCCAAAATCCCAAGAGGAGAATGGAGGAGAAGGGACTGCGGCCTGGCCATCCCTCCTAGGGGGTGATTTCTCGCTTTCTGTCTCTCTGCCCTCTGTCTCTCCAGCAAGCACATGTGGCCAGTGGCAAAAAATCTCTCTCAAAAAAAAAAAAAGGTAAAAAAGAAAGATATCACAACTCCTAAGGTGAATTTTTAATGCCTGATTATTCCCTAAAGGAGGCTTTCCCCAAGATAGATTTTTAAACTGTCTTTCTGTTTGGTATCTGAGAGTTTTTGTTGTTTGGTTTTTTGTTTGTGTGTGTGTTGTTTTTGTTTTATTTTTGGAGTTTTTGTTTTGTCTTGTTTGCTTTAGCAGTGAGGTTGTGGTGAGTGAAGGACATATCTTGTTTTTATGAAGCAGAAGAAAGGGAAATGAGAAAGAAAGCCATCATGATGCCAAGATGGCGGACACATGGAAGTGGAGTCTCTGGGAAAGGATTCGTCTCACACCTGAGCCATTAACTCATCCGCCCTTGGTGACTTGGTACTGTTTTCAGTCAGATCACTCATGTAAAGGAACTCTAATCACAGTGGCACTGCTTTTGACCCAGTGACACTCACACAGGTGCCCATGTGGGGGAACAGAGACAGGTGATTCAAGCTCCAACATCTGCCCCACCTGCATGTATCAGATGACATCATTGTCATGGTTTCGCCCAATTGCATCTCATGGATTCAGAGTCACAGCTCTCTAGACAACCTGCAGTATGGATCTCTGCTTTAAGAGAGAACCTGAGGCCTGGGGGTTCAGTGGCTCACCAGCCAGAGTCAGAGCCCAGCCAGAGCTCCTCCCTTCAGTATGCAGTCTGGACTCGGATCATGGTGGATGACATGGAACTAAACTCATGCAGGAAAGGAGCTGAGTACTTCCAGGCTTGAGCCCAGTTCTCAATTAGTTGCTAAGTGATGGGATCACAGGGAAATCACAGAGGATCTGGACCTCGCCTGCTTCATTCAGATTATTCACCCCTCTCAGGCACACCTTGCAGAAGCATTCTGAGAAAAAGGCAAATGCAAGTTACATTGCTGTCCTTCCTTTTTTTTTTTTTTTTTTTGAGAGGTTTTTTCACTATAGGGCGCATGCGCTCACCAGACAGACAGAGAGAGACATAGAGACAGAAAGCGAGAAATCACCCCCCAGGGGGGATGGTCATGCCGCAATCCCTTCTCCTCCATTCTCCTCTCGGGATCTTGGGCACGCACGCACACACGCCTGGCGTGAGTTTTAAGCCACCGGGTCCAGGACGCTAACCGTAGTCAACTACGTGGGAGTCCAGCGACATAGCCAGTACGCTAACTGCTGGCTCCCTGTCCTGTCCTTTTTGATTATGTTCTGTGTGTTCTAGAAAGGCTTTGCTATACTTTTTTGATCATTCCCAAGACTTTTGTTTTGCAATTTGTCCTCTAGTTTTTCAGATTTTCAAAGCTAAGGCCCAATACTGTCTGTAATAGGATTATTAATTAACCTCAGCTTCTGCTAATCCCTGAAAAAACTTGATGGTAATGTGTATTCTTCATGGGAAAATCCAGACTTGGAACAGGACAGACAAAATGAAAGTCTGCCTGGCAGGTCCTTGAGTTGCTGGGAGATGATTTTCCAGGCTCCTCTGTGGGCAGCAGAAGGCCGCTTTATTCTTCCAACCTTCTGCCCTCCTCAAGAGTCCATGGATAGCAACTCAGAGCAGAAGCAGCATTTGTTTGCCGTACTCCTGGCCTGGATCCTACTTTGGAGGGAGCTAGAATACAAAGGCACGGTAACGCACAGTCAGAGAAGAGTTTGGAGAGGATTTTGCCAGGGTCTCTCCCGTTTCTCTAGATCTCACGAGGAGAGGCACTGGCTGCCCTTTGTCCCACACCATCTTTCCAAGCGTACCTGACGGCGGACAGTCTTAGAAGGCACGGGTACTCTCCCCTCCAGAGCAAAGGGTAAGCTGCTTACGATGATGGTAATGTCTCCCTCTGGGGACCAGGCAGGGCTGGCCACTGTTCCCTATAACGTCTCAGGTCCCCTACGGCCTGGGCTCCCTGCCTGGACTGCACCCTACTGCCCATGCATGCCATCTATCTGGTCCAGTTCAAATCATCCTGTGAGAAGTGGGATTCGAGAAACCAACGCAAGGAAAAGATATCGCCCTAAGTAAAACATGGTCCTTTGTCTTTGACCCAGAAGCCTCTTGTCTTCTGCTGGCCTCTGCAAAGCTATGCAGACTAACTTGGTAGCCCATAAGGAGAGCAAAATCTCAGATCCTCCACAGTTCTCGATAAAAAGTAAAATGCAGGGGGCTAGTAGGTGGTGTAGTGGTTAAGGCGCTGGACTCCCGTGTGGCCAAACATGGTTCAAGTCCCGAACTCGGCAGCTTGAAACTCATGCTGAGTGTGTGTGCCTGTGCCAAAAATTCCAAGAAGAGAATGAAGAAGAAAGGATTGCAGCATGGTCATCCCCCATGGGGAGGGGAAATTCTTGATTTCTGTCTCTCTGTCTCTCCCTCTGTCTCTCTGGTGAACACATGTGCACTATAGCAAACATCTCTCAAAAAAAAAAGTAAAATGCAGTTTTTTTGCAGATAGCTAGAAGCCATATTTAAATCCCCACTCTCACTTAAGAGTATTCTGAATTACTGAAAGAAAAGCCCACCAAATAGGCCCACCAAAGGCCTCCCTAAAACTCACCTTATTCCCACATAATTCCGGGCCTATAATTCCGGAGTCCTCTTCCTCCATTCGTCATGTTTTACTGTTGAAACGTGAAACCTGGCAGCCCTCTCTGAGCCCTCTCTGCCTTACAGGCCACGTCCAGGTTTTCCCAGTTTCACCTCATAATATCTTCTTGTTTCCAGCCCACTCACCCACCCCGACTCCGCTTCTCACACCCCCCTGAGCCGTCGAGCCTCCTGTGGGGATACCTCCCTCAGCAGTCCTCCTTCATCTCGCAAGTCCTCCCATCCAAGTCTCTGCTGGGGAAGTAGCCCTGACCCCACATTCGTGTGATTCGTCCCCCACCCCCCGTGCTCCTGGGGTAGTCTGCCCCGTGTGGTGACAGTGACCTGGTGGCATTCCTACACCTGACTGTACACACCTGGGGGCAGAAACCCTGTTTTGCTCATCACATGCCCCGAGCTTTGTCAGGACCTGGCATGTATCAGACACTGAGAAGTACTTGTTGAGTGAGTTTGTAAGTGAATAAATTCATGAATGAGCAAGGATATAAATGTTCTATCTTAGGCCCTATGCAGTATGCTTTGGCGAGCAGAGAATTCTCTTTAAAGGACCGGTCAGCATCTCAAGGCATGTTCCAGGTGAGCCAAGGTGCCACCTGTCTGAGAGCGCTATTGTTTCCGGCACATCTTGGGAGGTTTCTTGGACCTGAGCCGAGCTGTTCCCCTGCGTGAGCCAGCTAGCCTGAGCCAGCCTGCCAGCTGCCAGGACCGGGGGCCAAAACGTGTGCCTGGCCATCAGGAGGATGGTGGGAAGGACCCAGGGCCATGGGCCACTGGCAGAGGGTCTGTGGGGGACGTTCTCAGTCATCTGCCTCAGTACAGTTTAAATATGCACACCCACGCACGCACATGTACGTGTGCACATGTGCACACACGCACACACATAATGCACATATGCACACACACACAAGGAGATGGAGATGTTCTAAGGTAGGGATAGGCAAGAACGAAGGAATTAAAGGTGACTGCCGCCTTTGAGAGCCTTACTGTACATGTAATTGCTGACTCTTTAGCCAGGCAGGAGCACTTGACAAAGAACTGTCTGCACAGATGTGGGAGAGTACTCACAGCACACGGGGATCCTCCGAGCAGCCACCCTCTCAGAGACCCCCCAGGCGCGGCCTCCACCTCCTTAAGGAGCTGCACTGACGGCGGTGGCCACACGGCCGCAGTGGAAGACGGCAAGCAGCTGCGGGCTAGCCCCTGCTGTCCACAGAACCTGGCCCAGTCTCCTGCAGTCCACAGCACCAGCCCACTCCCTCCGTGCATCCCTGCTGGCCACTGCATGAGTGCGACACCTCGTTGGCCTTCCAAGGAAGGGGACAGGCTGGGGCCTTCCATGGAGGCTGTGGCTTCCCAGAAGTGGCCTCCTGTGAGTGTCACAGTGCGGTCGCAGAGCGTCACGCGGGGTGTGCCTTGTGCCAGCACAGAGCTCCCCAGAGTCGCACTGCGGCTGCCGTGGCCCTCCTTCCGCAGTCACAGAGTGTCACCTCCACTGGGACCCTGGCAGCTACCCCCAAACCAGACACTTCTGCGCAGAAGAAACTGCTTTCGTGTGTGCTGGGAAGAGGCATACAAGTCTGGAATGGTGCGGGACAGAGCCGATACACTTGACGCAGCAGAGGAGACGCCCCTACCCCATCGCTGAAGCACAGCAGGTGTAAATCCACACTGTGCAGTGCACTGTGGGATCCACCGGCTGCCT
>NW_006159840.1:1730624-1731548 GCF_000334495.1 Tupaia belangeri chinensis | reverse complement strand
GCTCTTCCTGATGCTTGTTACATGCAGGTATTATGGAAAGCTTTGTTTGCTCAGAGGAGTACCTCTCCAAATCAGCAAAGGCCTGAATGAAGAAAACAGGAACAACTAAGCTATTGTACTTTGTCCATCAGAGATATGTAAGTTACATCTGTATCTCAAAGCACCCATGACTGTGGTTCACTGTCACATGTCCGATGTCATGTAATAATTGCTGACTCTTGGGGCTGGCAGGTGGCATGGTGGTTGAGGCACTGGATTCCCACATGACCGTCCACAATTTGAGTTCTGGACCCAGCCACTTGCTCTCTCTCTCTCTCTCTCTCTCTCTCTCTGGTCAAATTGAATAATAATAATTAATAAAATGAAAAATATTTTTTAAAAATAATTACTGACTCTTAGCAAAACAAAGGAAAGTCTTACAAAATCGCCTCATAAATTTAGTGACTTTTCAGCAACTTGAGGGAATAAAAAAATAAAAATCCTTCAGTCAGTCCTGAGTTCCAATCCCAGCTGTCTTTTACAAGCCGGAGGCCTTGAATGAGTTATGCAACTTCTATGTGCCTTGTTTTCCTTGTCTGAAGAGTGTAGACAACGATTGCACCCACCAGTCAGGGCTGAATGAGACAGCCCGCGTGTAGCCCTAGTACTCGGCCCAGTAATAAGGATGTATTATAACGCGTTTATTGAGGTGCTGGGCACCTCACCCCAGGCACCCAGGGTGAGCAGGACATTTCGTTTTCTCCCATCCTTTGTATCAATATCCTTTTTTTAATCTTCTCTTTTTGCTTTGTCTTACATTTAAATTTCTTCTGCCTTGCATCATTTTGATACTCGTACAGCTTTGTGCTCAAATTCTCCACTAACTACTTGTAGAACTCTCTCTCCTCTTCACTGGTCATCCTGTCACATCCCTCTTGGGACATA